>NW_010519101.1:0-12396 GCF_000687285.1 Phaethon lepturus | reverse complement strand
GGGGGCGGCTGCGTCAGCACCGGGCAGCGGGCAAGAGCGCTGGGAGACCGTGTGGGACCCCGGCTGCCAGCCCAAGCTCATCGCTCTGGCCCCGAGGCCGCGCTCCCGGCCCCCTTCTCCTCCCCGGTCTGGGTCCTCGGCGCTGGGACCGCACAGGGAGCCCCGCACGAGGGGGTCCCTCCCTGCCGTGAGCCCGCAGGCACCGCACCAACAGAGATGCTGAGGGGTGGTGAAAGCATCCAAAGTAGCAGGCTCATCCATGACGCTGCCGCTTCCCAAATTCGCAGGCAAAAGATACTATCACTATCCATCCTTAACAAGACCCTTAATGATGGTCCTGTTGCTCAGTGACTGGCACATTACTGAGAGGCGCATATAACAACATATATCCAGAGCTGCTTATAAATTGGTGACCTATTCTAACTCATACTTGCTGAGGATCTGACCCAAAATATTTATTCCCTTGTGGAAAACAGACACTCCAGGTCTCCTAATGGTCTCCAGTGTTCCCGGCTGACCCAGTTTGGAGCGTGAGCTACACTCAGCCCTATTTCAGTGCTGAACTAGTTCCATCAGAAATGGTTTCCTTTAAAACTGCTGCGACCGAAGGACACGCTATGAAATGTTTAATTTTTTTTTTTTTTTTTTTTTTTTTGAGAGGGAGAGAGCAAGCGAGTGGAACTAATCAGAAAACATATACTGGGTAAACCGAAACGGGCATTACATAACATCAGTAAGAGCTCCTAATTAATTCAGGTTCATTCAGGTTTTATAATCCTCTCCAGAATCAACATTTCTTTTCAGATGTAGGGGAGAAAACTATAAGATAATACAAAAATACATGTAACTGCAGCTTCTGAGCATATTAATGAACAGAAAAGTAGAAAAGATGGGATTTTTTCGGAAGAGCAGAATAGCATCTACAGTGATAGATGCAGGGTACAGCAAAATAGGTCAGTAAAGGAAATATGCGTAATGAATTCTATAAAGCTGTATGTATAAAAATGAATGTATTGATGAAAAGTGATTTTAAAATGAAGGCTTAGATACAAATCATTAGTCCTATGGCCAAGACTAATATGTATTCTGCTGTAATAAGCGATGTCATTACAAGTGAATAACAATGCTGTAATGGGCGAGGAGCCTCGCTGGGGGAGGGGTCTGATTATCAGGCAGTTAGGAAACCTTTTCACAATTATTTGCGTAGTTTTAGTCGCCTCGGGTGCTGGCAGAAGCCGTTACCAAAAGGCAGTGGCGATGCCAAGGAACACGAGAAGGAAATTCAGGGTTTGCAGCGGTGATGGGGACGCCTCTGCAGGGACCCTGGCAGGGGCTGGCCCGCCGGAGCTGGGGGGGGCGATGCTGATGCTACTACATCGGGTGAGCTTGGGAAGCGAAAGACATCTCCCTACTCTTTGCCGGGCGGACGGAAAGGACCGCCGGGCGCTGGAGGAACAGACTGTATGGGCAACCCTGGGGTTGCTGCACCGCTGCGTCCCTGACTGCACCCCTGACTGCACCCTCACTGCATCCCTCACTGCATCCCTCACTGCACCCCTCACTGCACCCTGACTGCCTCCGCTGCTTTTCGCACCTCTGATGCGTGCCCAGCAGGCAGGCATCGCACAGGAGCCCTCCCGCTTCCCCTCCTTCGCGCCATCTCTCTCGGCGCCGGGGCCCTCCGGCCCGCGCGGCATCGCGGTGCAGGAGTGACAGGGCCTGATACGTGCTGTCTTGCCGAATTGGCGTCTCCGCGGCCGTGAGGGAATGGATGTGCAACGCTGCGCTGATACCAGCCGAGCAATATAATGCGGTGCCGTTAGGAGCATTACTCATAGCTGATGAACACATACCTTTTCCAGTGAAACACATACATTCCAGAAAGAAATGCATAGATCATTTGCTGAAGTACATTTATTATAGCGAAATGTGTACCTCAACTAATGAAACGCATAGATCATACAGTAAAATGATTATGCTCATACCTAGCAGGCTCAACCATTTATTTATTTTTAACCAACTTATTTTGGTTAGGAGGTTGAGCACGGCCCTCCCCCCTCCCAGGGATTAGCAGCCCAAACCCCAGTCTTTCTTCAAAAGTGTATTTATTTTCCCATGATACAAACCCAGGTTCCCATCCCAAGCTCACCGAGGATAAATTAGCAGGGAGCCCTCTCTTGCAGGAGCTGAGCATCCGAGTTGAAGCCGCTTTTGCTATTGAAGATGGATTTTGCTGCTGAGTATTAGTGGGTGCTGCATCTGGTATGCTTGCTAATTAAAAATGATGTCTGTGTACTATGAAACATTTTAGGCACTCTCCCTTAACTGTTAGTTTTGCTGCCCACCTGAGACATCTTCTGCATCCTTATCAGCATCTTCAGCCAGAAATAGGTTGAGTCAGTTCCCCTCCAGGGTCAGCCATAAACCAGCCCGTTCCCAGTACATAAATTCAGTTGGCTCCAGCTCGCACGTGCCCTGAGGAATGAAACGGGTCAAACACTTTGTTTACGACTAAGGAATCCCCTAGTACACAGGCACCAGCCATAACCCTAGCTCAGCGATGCTGGGATCGGGTGTAAATCCCGGAGTTCCGGGGAGTTTACCTGGGGATTATAGCACCAGCATCATTCACGTGCTGACCGATGGGGGGAAAAACACCACCCTGACTTGTCCCGTTACCGGGATCCCGGCAGCAGCCGAAGGACAGCCGGCCTCTTTCACGGCTGCTTGTTTGACTAACAACAAAGCTGTATTTTGAAAAAATAAAGGAGGAGTCTGTATTTTATTGGACTGGCCTTTCTTCTGCTGAATTGTCTGTTTGAACACCCAACCTAGGGGAGGGCGTTCAAAAGCAAATAACACTTTTGGGGGCGAGCAAGGAAGGGAAAATAGACCAACAAAAGCAAAAGAGCGGCAAAAGTTCAGGTACGAAACGACTGCACTCGGCATCCCTTTCCCCTTTTTTTTCCCCCGAACTCCATTGGCTTCCAATCGTAGAGCGTATTGATTGGGATTCTTTTTCACGTTAACTTGTCGTTGCCTTGCCGCAGCTGCAAGGCAGCGCCTTGCTGAGCCCGTTTCCAGCTGCCCCACCAGCCCCGCTCGCAGAATAACCCTTCCTGCTTCTCGCACTCGGCAGCGAGGGCTTCTGCGTGTCACCAGCCGTCGGAGCAGCTTCGCCGTCCAACTATCAGCCCTGCGGGGAACTTTTTATCTTCCTTACGAACTTATCTTTCCAACGGGTTTTTTAACGTGTAATTGTTGTTTGCTTCGGCGGGGGAGGCTTCCTTGGGGCTTATTGCGCTTAACCGGCCCTATTGTTGCGAGCCTTTCTGGTAGAAGATGCTGCAAAAATACGTGCGGGTCCGGCTGGATATTTGCGTTCGCATTTCATGGAGATAACAGCACTTTCCTTAAGTTATACGAGTCCCCATTTCATTATTCCGTGAACCTCTCGGTGAACCTCGGGCTTCGCTATATAATTTATGGTCCCTGATACAATCCAACGGCATAATCTCATGATTTATGTGCTTCATTTATAATTTGATCATTTCAGTATAATACATGTTTTCCTAGATGATTTATGTACTTTCTCCCGTAACGTATGTGTTTCATGCCATGATACACGCATTCATCAGCTGCGCGTCATGCCCCTGATGGCACTTTCCCAGGGAAGAAGGTGGGACACCCCAGCCTGAGGCCAAGTCCCGAGGTTAATTGCAATCAATTCACCTTCCGTGCAATTACACTTCCATCTGCACGCGCCTGTGAAGTGAGCATGCTTAACGCCGACTCAGCAGGAGAGCAAATGTGCCTCTTTCCCCCGTAGAGCCAATAAAGCCAGCCGCGGCCTAGGGTTACGGGGAGGGGGGCAGCAGTTTAGCCCTCCTTTCTAACATCTCCGTGGAGAAGGTGCTGAGAATAATGAATTATGTCCCCATCACGCCGATGAACGCAGGCCCCGTTTTGGCACGTCGGCAGAAGGGTCTCGGGAACGCTGACGAGGCGGCAGCAGCCTGCTCCGATTTCAGGAGAACATCCTCGTGCGGTCCAAAGCCCAGGCCGAAGGGAAAAATTTAGGAAAACAAAAACACCCCCCTCCTTAATTCCCAACCCCAAAACAAGGGGCTGGAAGGAGCCCCGGGGACCAGACCCTGTCTGCTCGGCCAGCAGGACCAGCTCTGCCCCAACTCTTCCCCAGCGGTCACGCACTTTCTTCCAGCGCTTTGCACCTTCACCGCCCATCTCCCCCATTTCCAGCCTCCTGGTTCCTTCCTGCTACACCGCCACAGCTCCCGGTCCTGTCCGCAGCGGGGAGAGCACCACCTCGCCCCCCCCCTCCTGCACCCACCATTTGGGGAGCCTCAGCCTTCAAGGAAATAAACCCTGCTCTTTCCACCCTCCCGCACAGGACGTGCTCCCCGGACCGCACACCACCCTCGGTGCTCTCGGCTGGACTCTCCCCAGTTAATCCATATTTTTCTGGAACAGCAGAGCTCAAGCCGGGGCAGACAAAGCCAGCTGAGCCCTTGCTAGCATTGCATGGCCCAGGAAGCCTCACTCGCCCCCAATTCACCCCTTCGCTTCGCCCCGCGAGGCGTTTGCCTTCTCCACAGCCATGCTTTGTGTTCAGCTTGTGATGCTCTTCAACCCCAGCAGATCCCTTTTTGATACGCTATTTCGCTAACGGTTCCTCACCCAGGAGGTGTGCCATTTATTCCTACCCAAAACCGAGTCCTTTGCAGGTGTCCTTGCTGACCCGCATCGCCTTTCTGAACCGCATCGCCTTTTCTCCAGCTCCCACCACCACCTGCCGCGAGCATGTTGAACCCCTGCCTTCTCACCAGCTGCCCACCTCTCCTCCCTCGACGCCTCTGCCCTTCCTCGCCCATCCCAAAGGGATTCACAAAAACGCTGTGCATGCGACCGCAGGGATGGGGCACACGGGTAATGGCTCACGGTGGGCGGCTTTCTCCCTCTCCTGGCCCGTGTCCCCGTGGCACCTTCAGGGGAGTGCGGCGTGAGATGGCGTCAGAAGCCTCGCTAAGCAAAGATATATGATATTCATTGCCTCTCCACAAGGCTTATTGCCCTGTCATAGGAGGAAATAAGGTGAGTTTGACATGATTTGTTCTTGACAAATCCCTGTTGGCTGTTACTTATCTCCGTGCTATAGTCTAGAGGCTCATAAATAATTTGCTTGATTATTTCTTCCAGCATTTTTCCATGAGCTAAGTAGTCTGACTGGTCTACAGCTCCTTGGTCTCTTTGGTTTGTCTTTTTTCAAAGATGGGCACTCTGGTTATCCTCTCCCAGGCTTCAGGAACCTCCCCTAGTCACCACCAAATTTCAAAAGAAATTGCCAACAGCTAAATGACTGTTTCTGTAAGGTCCCTCAGGTCCTGTCTAGTGGAAAATATCCTGCTGTTGTCTTCTTCTTCCACCCTAAATTTGACCTCCTGGTTGCCGAGATGAACACTGCCAACCTAAAAAATGTTCATCAGTGGTGGCACGGGTAAAGCTGGAGGAAAAAGAAAAAAGATACAGAGAGCTCTTGTCTTCTTGACATCACCTATTGCTGGCTTTCCTACCTCATTTACCAGTGGGCCACCCTTTCCTGGTCATCATGAGAAGTAACTAAAAGACTTGTGGAACATGTTTTCTCTTTATGTCATTTGCAGGTTGTATCTCATTTTACGCCTCGGACCTTCTCAGTTTGCCCCTGCAGTGCCATGGTATTTCTTTTCTGCTCACTGGCTACTGTATGCATCCTGATCTACTTTTCACTCTCTGGATGCTTCCACTTGTTCTGGTATGATAATTCTCCATCTGTCCTCTTGTCCCCTCTTGGTGAAATAGCTTGTACTTGGATCTCATGATCATCTTTTCAAAGGAAATGCTAAATTACCTGAACTGCATTTTCCCTCAGCCCTACTTCTCACAGGGTTTCATCAAATCTACCAAATCTTCCAGTTTATTGACGTCCATCACTCTTCTTCTTCTTTCTGCGAATTACAAACCACATAATTTTGTGCTTTGACTCTCCTAACCCAGTTTCTAGCTTCAGATTTTACACAAAGTACTTCCTGTTGATAAAGTCCACTTGTTTTCTTTACTTTTTGTCTCAAACACCTCTTTCCAGCACGCCCAAGACCACCCTGGGCAGGTTGCATCGTACTGCCTTCCCTTTCCAACAGAAGGAAAACAGAAGGTCACCACTTCAGCTGTTAACTTTCACCATTTTCCATCACTTGCCCGAATATGAGCTGAAACTACACACAGGGTAGAGTTGTCGTTGATACAGACATGATGTATATATCTGCGCTGGAATAAAATGTTTCCTTTTCCTGTTTCAGAACTGCTTGATAAAAAGTGTATATATGTATATATAAAAATGTATAAATATATAACAAATATATGAGTATAAAACAAGCTGGTACTATGAAACCAGAAGGGGTGGGATGCCCATGTGGACAGGGAATTCCTCCAGTACCAACGCTGCTCATTTTCAGATATCCCGGCCTGCGAGGTAGTGTGCCAAAAGAAATACCACCAAGCCTCAGCTTTTTACCACATGATGAGACAAAAGCCCAGAACAAGCTTGGTGTGTTACAACCCAGCTGTATAAACAGTAGGATGCTGGCATGCTTTTAAGCATAAGCCAGATGTGCATCCAGCTGTGGTGCAGCCCTCCCAAAGCCAGAGGCCGAGCCGGGACTTTCGCAGCCCCGTCTGCCCCACTGCCTGCTCTCCTCCTCCCTGCAGAAACTTAGGCTGTTGCATTCGTGTTGACCAACACAATGGTCTGCATTGAGGAGGAACATCTCTAGATTACCCCAGGACTCTGAAATTAATAATCAGTTTGAGGGGGTTTGATGGTATCTGCTGAGGACTCCCTCTTCAAGAGGGAGAAATCCTGAGCAGAGACTACTTCTTAAAAAAACTAGAAGATCATTGTTTAATTGGGAATGATGCAAACAGTATTCAGGTCTGCACTGTAAAAATTAAAAATAATTTAAAAAAACCAAACCCCATAAAACTCCCACAAAAAACATGCAGCCCCTCAAAGGCTGTAATATACTTGTAGGGAGCTGTGACTAGACCGGTTTTGTTAGATAATGTTGACTATCCCTGACAACTAAAAGCATCTTTCAGGAATGTGGTGCTTAAGAGATCGTATCTATATGCCAGAAAAGCTGAGGCCACTTGGATCTGAGATTAATTACAATACTGGACAGGAAAAAAAATGTTGCCTCAGTACAAGTGTTGAGGGAATTTTGTCCATCGTAGTAAAAACCGGTCACCCAAAGACTGGTCTAAGAAAGTAGCCATCAAACTCCCACCACGTCAGAAAAGGCAAGGAAGAACTCATTAACTCCTGTCTCGCTGGGACGAGACCCCCGAGAGCATAAGGTTATTTTACATCCCCCAACTCGTTGCTCTTTTTCCTTGGCCTTGCTTTCCACGGGGCAATGCCACGTCTGGTCGCTGCCGTGGCATCAGGGCCCGGGTACATCCCGGTGCATCACCTGTAACCAACCCATCACTCCGTCAGCCTCGGACCTCCAGGTTTTAACAATTTGGGGGAAGGAGGATGAAACAAGGCGGGGGGGGGAGGAGGGAGAAGCAACGGGGGGGGGGGGGGGGGGGGAAAGGTGCATTTACGGCACGTGGACACACGCCAAGCGCAACAACGTAGAAAGACACGCGTTTTGGAGAGACCTCTTCGTCATTAGCGTGTCTGGGTTGACGGCAAGGCACCGGCCACCACAGCCGTGAGAGGGCCTGGCTGGGAGGGAGGGCCAGAAGGTACCTCAAACCCACATAATCCTGGTCCTGGGTCTGCTGCTGGCCTATCAGCTTCTCGGGGAAAAGTGACCTGACGAGCGCATGCCCCAGTCGTCTGAAGGCCGCTGACAGAAGTGACCTCAGAACCACGTACGCCGGTGCTGCGTCTTCTGGTGACTGACTTACCCGCTCCTCCCGCAGAAGCGACCTCACGAACACCTGCCACAGCCAGCGCCTGCTACTGGCCCACCAGCCGCGCGGGCGAAAGCGACCTCACAGGCACAAACACCGACCGGGCTGCCCGTCCGCTCTCCCGTCTCTGCGCGGCCCCGGCCTTCCCACCCCACCTTGGCCCCTCTCGGGCCTGACAGACTCCCGTCCCTGCGCAGCAGCTGACGACGGGTCTGAACACGGATCTTGTCGTTACTGGCAAGGACCCGTCTGCAGCTGGAGCACCAGGAGCTTCCCGACCACGCTCACCGCCATCGGCCTTTACTCTCCCGCGGCACCGCTTCCGGGCGCGCTCCTAGTTCGAGAGCAGTGTCGGGGAAGTAACGCGCAGGGCCGGCGCCGGCGCAGGGGCAGGAAGGTCTCAGGCCAAACGGCGACCGCCTTCAAGGATTTTCACGGCTCTCGCTAAGGAGCAACACGGGAGCGCTCCGGGGGAGCACCAAGGCGGGAGGACTTAGGCAACCACAACTTAGGAACGAGCAAAGACTTTTCCTCCGGACATAAAAGGAAACGGGGCACTTGTGCAGAAGAGACTGGCCAAGGGCCAGCCATGACCTCACCTCGGTATGCTGGGTCTGTTTGCCACTTCCATGGAGATCTTAAAAAAATAAACAACAACAACAAATAAAAACAACCCAGAAGAAAATCAAAATCTGAGAGGGATCAGTTTCGAAGTTCTCAGTAGTGATCTTGTCTGAGCGGTGAATGGATGGATGGTACCGGGCTGGAGTCCTGGGTAAACCAAAAAGTGCAGCCAGGTATTTGAGGTGGTATATAAACCTAAAATGTGGTTTTCCATTAGGCATCCTTATTGATACAGAGCAAGCAGTGGTTGCTGTAAAGGCCCCCATTCCTAAACACTTTTGCATCAGGCACCCTTTCCGCTATCTTTTTAAGGTCAATTACTAAGTTTTTTTCAGCTGTAGTTTAATTTAAAGTATCCAGTAGTAAACAACAGAGGATAAAAGCCAATCTTTTATCTTGACAAAAATAATTAAGGGATTATAAACATTTTATTTGGCAAGTGAGGTCCTTGGCAACACCCACATTATGCCCAAGCACTGAGTTCCAGCTCAGACAAAGAACAAATTTTGCAGGTGGGACTTGGCTCCAGGCAGCTGCTCAACTGAATAACCTCACCAGCAGCGCAGATGTGACATGGGCCTAGTATTTTCCAAATGTCGAAGGAGCGGGCCTGATGCAAGACGGTTCCCACCAAACTCTTCTGCAAAATACCAGCTCTTGGCTCAACAAAGCACAACTCATAAGAAATGCTGAGTTTATGGTACGGGAGGTTGAATCTGATGAAGGGACGTCTTTGCTAGTGTCACCGTTTAAAGAGATTATTCTTAATTAAAATGCAAAGCATCATGAAAGACCTGATGGTGGCTAAGGGATTCAAACCAAGCAGGTTTGTTGCTCCCCTCATAGTTCAGCCTTTAAGAAGCACAGAGCACATGGGCTGCTTCGTTCCACTTCATAATACCACAGAGCAGACATCGAATTTGGAAGATAGATGAAGACTGGATGGTGACCACATTTTAAGCCTTCTAGGGCAGGCCCAGCAGCTCACATGAGGTTGCAGTGATTGAAGCTGACTGTGAGAAGCATGAATAAATGCACTGACGTTGTTCAGAAGTGGATCCTGTTTAGGCAGGAGCAGTGATGGGCCATCTACAATATTATCGTTATCAAACTGATAGTCAACCCTCTTTTTGTCTGATGATCTGAACAGGTATCTCCTTGTACCATGGCACAGGTGCAGCATGTACATACAGCAACATCACAGGCCACACTGATTTAAAAAGAACTCCAATCCTAAGGCATTTGCCATTGGCTTTTTTCTGGAAGGTTGGTTTATTTGGTTGTCTCCTGAAGGCTTGGCCAGCCATTTGTTTTTGGTGGCTCGAGAGGCCATGTGGCTAGTGCGCTACAACAGTGGCACTCTGGGCTTTTAACTTATTAAATCTGCAATGGAAATACCAGAGCCTTTTTGCATCATGAAGTAAGTAGCAGCAGCAAGAGATGGAAAAACAGTTTGTCCGTCATGGTGAAGACCTGCTCATGCTGCCAAGAGTGCAAAGCAGAAGTCAAGAAACCAAAGCCATTCTGACACCATTAAGCTTACATATGTCTCTTCCTGCCAGAGGCTTCTTTGCCCTCTGGAGAGACAGTACGGGGCTGACTAGGACTGCTCAAAAAAAGAGACAAGTGGCTGAATGCAGATGGTCAATAAAACCATAAATCGGCTTGCTGGCCTCCCAAGTGGCTGCTGGAGCTGCACGAGGAGACCTAAGGTTCCCATAACCCACAAGGAGCATCTATATTTCTTGCGGAAACTCCCATCGATCTTCCTCAAATAGCACCAAGTTTCACCCCTTTCCTCAAACCCAAAGCCGGACAGAGCATTCAGATTACACTTGTCATGCAGCTCTTAAATTTTTCACTAGAGCAGTCACAACAAAGCAGTTGTTAACACCCTCAAAGCTCTCAGGAGAAGGTGGTGGTGGATGTACCCGTGGTAACTGCAAGTGGCCACAACCAGTAGCCTGTGAAGTAGCGTGCCTGCTCCCACCAGTGCTCAGGTGGGAAGAGGTACCCCGTGCCCCCTGACAAACTTTGTCATCACCTTAAGCCCTGGCCTGGGGAATCACAGAACAAGACTGATGTGACAGATTTATTCAGAGCCTTGGGAAAGCATCCCTGGGTTTATAACCTGAGGATTCAGAGGACAACCTTCTTGGCCTTGTACGGGCTTGACCATTGGTGCCATTTGTGTAAAGCCCGCTTTTAGGACAGGTAGGTGCATTAACTGCAGCACAGCACCCTTGGGACTGAGAGCACCCATTGCCGCAGAGTTTGCAACTGCGTGCCCTTGGAAAGTGCAGGTGTGATGCAATGGGATTTTTCAAGGCAGTGCACCCCTGAAAGGTGGAAGACGTGTGCCACTGCCATCTCTGACCATTGATGAAAGCCACGCTCAGCACAGCCACCCACAGACCTGAGTGCTTGTGCTGACAGAGATGGGTGCTAGCCAGCAGTTCGTAGGGGGGCCTTCCCCCCTGGGGATGTCTGGAAAGGTTTAGCAGGGAACAAGACAAAAGCATGATGCTGAGGTGCTCATAACCAGTGCACTTCTGAAGCACAAGGAAAGAAGAGCTCTGCTCTCTCTAGTGACACAGCACGGCCAGTTTGCACCTTCCTCATAGCTTCTGAATCTTTCTCCTGACTGCAGAAACCCAGGCAGAGGTACATTTATCTTTGCGCTCAGGAAGCATCCAGAGACGAGACCAACAGTAAGTCAGTCTGTAAAGAGCCCACAGTGACCGTCATGCAGCACCCATGGGATTAGGAGCACCCACTGCCAAAGACCTTGCAACTAGGTGCTCATGGAGAGTGCGGGTGGGCAGCAAAGAGGTGATTAACATCACCCTTCCTGCATTGATCTGGTCTGGGACTTTTTCAGTATCAAGAATGGAGCAGATGATCCACTCTGGGAAATAAATCCTATGTTCAAACAGTCAACTGCGAAGGCACGTATGACTTTACTGCAGCTTGCTATTCAAAGCAGAAACGCCTTGCAAACAGCTTCAAGATGCACATGAAGGACTGCAGCGGATACAGATTCAGTTTTTGCATGGGAAGGACTGAGCTGCTCTTTGTGTTTCTGCTGGGGAGGACGCCTGGCCAGCTCCGGCCATTTGCAGCAGAGCCGTGACCAGACAGTCAGGCATGACCTGACGTCGGCAGCAGCCAGTGTACATGAGGGCAGCTCGTGAACTGGAAAGCTGGTGCCCAACCTGGCACCAAACCCACGGGCAGGCCCTGTGCCCAGCACCGGGCGCCCTGCTCCTTATCCAGGATGTCCCCAGGCCTGCTGTCACGCAGGTGGATGTCGGGGACCCAGGCACCCCTGCCCACCCGCTGTTACCCCACAGGCAACCAGGACCCTGGGCACACACTGGCACGGTGGGCCCTCGTTTTCCCCGAGCTGCCGACTTTGCGTGTTTCATCCAGCAGAAGAAAAAAAAACGTTTCTTCCCAAAATGCACCGGCAATGTTGGCATCGGAGCGAGGGCACGGCTGGGGTGTGCAGCCCGGGGAGGGGGCGAAGGACCCCAAGCTGCCCTCCTGCCCAAAGGGGTAGTCCCTGCATGCTTTGTTTTATTTTAAAGAGTGAGTCTCGGGGTCTTCCGCCCCAACCCTGCCCCTCCTGCAGCCCTGCTTCTGTCCCAGGGCCACTCGGCTGCCGGGGGAGCACAGCCTCACCACCCAGGGACCCCTTCTGGGGTTCCCCCTGGCTCCCTGGGGTGGGAAAACCGGCGAGGGAAAGGTGGGTTCCAGCCCACCCTCCCGAGGCAGGGGGGGAGCCCCAAG
>NW_010519100.1:0-9416 GCF_000687285.1 Phaethon lepturus | reverse complement strand
TAGCCCCGCCTGCATGTCATCTGGCTCCCACCTGAGGATGGGGACCCATGAGGGACGCCTTGCGCTGGGATGGTGGGAGGGGATGGTGGCCCCTCTTCAGCTCCTTCCGGGGTGCCGTAGGGGACGGAGCGGCCCCGGGCAGGCGCTGCGTGGCCATCAGCGCCATGGCTGATGCCTCGGGAGGAGCGGGGGCCGAGCGCAGCGGCGATGTGCATCGGGGGCTACGCGTGGGACTTCGGACTCCCGACCCGGAGTCAGGAAGGCCGCCAAGAGCGTTTTGGCTGTCCTCGGTCGGGACAGAGGTTTTTCACCCAGGTAACTCATCTGAATATATATATATTACCTGGGTCTGAATAATGTTGCTGTGACAAGGCGTTAAGACGGAGAGACTCCAGCCCTCTGCTTGGCGTGAGCTACAGGGTATAATTATCCTCCCAGCTACGAGCACATGCCTGTTTTTCCTGATGGCGGTTGTCTGGCTCTAAATTTCAGCCACTGACTCTTCTGTTACCTTTCTCCACCGAATTATTAAAGACTCTTGTGAAGGTACTTGCTTAAAGCATCTCACAAGTGGTTTTGGATAACCCAGACTAAGCCCTTCATGCCCTTCACTGGACAGCATTTTTCCCAGTCTTAGAAGTTCAAAATGGGTTTAAGCAGGCAGAAGCCTAGAAGTGCAAAAGCACGATTTCCCAAGTAACCTGCATTGGGAGGTCTGCTTAAATATTTGAGGATCGTTTGATTCCCCTGTACTTAAAAGAAAGCAATTAAGGAAACTGAAGATGTTCTTGAAGGGCTGAATAATTCCTTCACATTAGTTTCCACTACATAAGTGGCTCTGAAGGTGGTTATGCAGACCTTGCTTTTTTTTTCTGGACCAAGATGAGATAGCATCAGAGACTGAGAGAGGAGGAGCTGGAACAACCAGACTGTGTAAGTATCAGTAAGCTGCCAGGTCATGATGGCGTACAGCCAAGAGGTCTTGGTGAACATGAAGATGAAAGGGCTGCATCTTGAAAAGAAGTATGTATTCTCTCCTTGAAGAAAAAACACCCAACAAACCACAAAAAAAAAAAAAAAAAAAAAAACCACACCCAGAAGAAAAAGCAGTGTTTGATAAGGATGGAGAATGTTGTACTCACATTTTGAATGGCTCTCAGGATGATCTGGAGAATTACAGGCCTGTTCGACATGCATACAAATTAATGCAATACCTAGCAAATTAGGAGAATTGGCCGTGCGGCTTACATGGTAACATTGCTCGGAGGTGCAACCTGCAGAGATTCTGCAAAAGGAAACCACATTTCCTGAACTCTTGCAAGTCTTTGAACAAACCAGTGAATTAGGTGAGAAAGAAGAACTGTCTGACATAATTTATTTATCTTTTTTGCCAGACTTTTTGCAAGGGCATGTTCAAGACATGGCTGCAGACATCCAGCCAACAGTGCTGGAAGCAGCTTATCGCTATGGCTCCAACATCAGCTGGGAGGTGGGCGAGTGGGTGGTCGACGATGGTGTGGGGCATGAGGTGCCAGTGAAGTGCCTTGATCAGCCGTGGCACGATAACCTGTGGGGACAGGGAGAAATGCGCCAAAGCTGCAGTGAAGCTTGGGTCACTCAAGAAGGAGGAGGAGAGGTGGGTGGAAGACCTGAAGGGGGAAACGATGGATTCACTTGGAGGGTAGAAGGAAAAGCGGTTGGCGGGAAGGGAGTACCTATGTCAAGAATGGTGCCAGGATGAGGTACTGAGTGGTGAAAGTCATTGTCTCCTCAGCACTGCATATTTATGTCCCTGATACTGAAGATTTGGGTGTGTAGGACACTAGTGGGGGCAAAGCTGCTTTGCTGGGCAATTTCAGGGGTCTGTGTTAGACCTGTCCCAGGGGAATAAATCCAGAACTGGTGACAATCCAAAAAGGAAGTAAGTGGGGAGAAGAGAGGACCCCCTTCTTGGTAACATCCGAGTGGATAACCTCCAGGCACGGAGAGCTGGGCTCTTGCTGAGCCACTGAAGCACATCCGATCAATAACTCAAAGTCCCAACTTGCACATTAGCAGAGTCAATTATCAGCTCTGCTCTCTGCTTCCTTGATTATTATTTCAGCATGTAGCAGCTGCTTCACAAGCGTTATAGCCCATCACACTCTGAAGGGAACTGAGTTAAATGCAGATTATTGACCGATGAGGCCGTAAGTATGTACTGTAAAATATACAGTCATGTTCGCCCATAAATCCCCAGCGAGAGTGCTTTTTAAAGAAACTCCTCTTGCGGTGGGAGTGCTCTGGGTCACTGTCAAGGCCCTGAAAAATGTGTTTTCCATCTGATACCTGCCGTCTCCTCTGTGGTGTTGCTGTCTCTCTTGGCATTGCATCTTCACGTGAATGAATGGTTCTCCCTCCCTCCCTCTCTCGAGCTGCTCATCGGGACCCTGGGCTTCAGTGGGGACGCTTGGGTTACGGCTTATTCTGCACGTGGGCAAGATTAACTGTATTTAATGTTTCTGCTCTGGCCCTGGATTTTCTGCTGCTCCCGAGTTTCTCAAGTTGCTTCAAGTTTCTCAGTTTTGGCTGAGGTTGTGGGCTTACTGATCGAGGCAGCCTAAATTCTGGCGAACACAAGCCCGCTAAATTGTGAGCTGTTTGAACACCAGGTAATGACAGCTTTCCCTCCTCTGCCAGTCTGACACACCGGTGGCTGTCAGCTTCATGGTTCGTGGAGGAGGCAGGCAGAAGTGCCCGCATTGTTTTGCTTTGCAAATCTCCTTGGCTTCAGGATTCAAACCTATTTCAAGGGAAGGGGTACATGTCTTTATGGCTATGGATTGGGAATGCTGTGCATCTACACTGAAAAACTCCCTCTATTGAAGACGCTGGTGGCTAGGCCAACAGTGCTGCGGTGCTCAGCAGCTCATTAGCTCGGTGGTCCCCTTTGTCCAAAACCTTGGAGGAGCCTGAGCTTCTCCCGAGCAGGTTATTGGTAGTTGGCCATTGCAAGCATAGCGCACGCTAACGGCTTGTGTACACATGCATGTGTCCCTTTTCCACTCTAGTGGCTCTGCATCGGAGGAGATCACAGCCCCCAAGCTGAAAGACCCGGTGTTTTAGTCCAGGCGGTGAAGTTCCGTGCCCTGGAAGTGAGGTCCCTGCTGCTGGCGGCCCACTGCAACTTCCTCGGTGCTGCTAAGGATCTCTTGATCTGCTTCTCCTCGGGGTGCTCCCCTTCCAAGGACAGGGAGAGGACTTCACATACTTGAGTGGGAGCCCTAGGAGATGGCTAATTTAGAGCTTGACACATTATGGAAGTTTTTGGGGCTTTTTTAATATAGTTTTGGCATCACTCTAGGACAGTTTTTTTCCCAAGCTTTCTCAAGCGCAGCATCCTGGCCACAGTTCTGGTTGCAAGCATTTACACTATCCCAGCAATGTTTTTAAAACCTTTTGCTGTTGGAGCAACTGAGATCCTCAGGGCCAGGCCCTCATGGGTTCCTGGGGAGGCTGGCCAAAGCCGCCACCAGCAGGTGCAGGGGGTCCTGCTGGCCACAACTCCTGGGACCCGGCACCAAGTCCCAGCTACCGTAGTGTCTTCATGGTTCACGTGGGTAAAACACTACAAGAAGCAGGGGGGCGGAGAGCACTCCCCACTGGGGCAGGGACACCACGGCACCTTTACGGACATTTCTTGGGGGTGAAGAATAAGCTTTCGGTTGTCTTCTACCCTAGTGTTCACTGCTGTGAGAGCTGCCTGTCCTTCAGAAAGGACCGCAGCAGCTCGCTGGTGTGAGCTCGGGAGCAGAGCTGGCCAGAGGAGTAACCAGAGTTGCTTCATGTCACGGTGGGTGGAAGAGGAAAGGATGTGCTGGCCTGCGGGGTGACGGTGCCATGAGAGCCCAGGCAGAATGGCCAGGAACTAGGGAAGTGCGAACCCAGTTTCCAGCCTTGCTTCCTACCTTGGGGAGGCTGCTCCGTGCCCAGCAGTGCCCATGTCCAGGTCTGGTCTTTTTACTTTCATGGGGGAAAGAGGCGAATGTCGCGAGGGCAGCCGACAAGGGTGACAAGGTGGCCGAGTGCGAGACCACCCTGGGAGCGGCAGCACGAGGGGAGGAGGCACTGCCCCAGAGCTTGTGACTTTTTCAAGAATATCTCATATTAGGGGTAATGCCAGGTGGTCTTTCCCTGCTGTGGGCAAGGAGACCCAGCACAGGCACATAGATACTCCAGGGTATGTTTGTGCTGTTGGTCCGGTGCTCCCTCAGCTTGCCTTTCCCATCACAGGGAAAATTTCTACCTGTACCTCAAACATACACTGAGTCTACACCGATGCAGTGGTGTCATCTGCGACCTACTGACACTTTCTGTCTCAGGCTGGGGAGTGAAGAAAGAGGTGGCCAGGACCAGGGCAGCAAAAATTCAAGTCAGGAATCTTGGAGTTATCATAGGCCCTTTTGCAGGCCACCACAGTAAACCCACTGGATGGCTTGCTGGCCCATCCGTAATTTGGACTGGGCTTGGCAGCTGCCACCACATTTTGTTTCTCTCCCTCCTGGGTGGCCTGTGGAGCGATGTCTCATGCTGCTCAGCCGCTCTCGCTGAGGCTGCCTACCCCTGGACACGTGGTTTTAGCCTTGAAGGCTAAATGCAGAGGTTGGGGGTGAGTGGTGGGAGGGTTCATCACACGTGGCCGGGAGGCTGATACATTCATGCTGTGTGTTCGCATCCCACCCCAGCTCCCTGTAAAGTTAACACAGCTGCACAGCTCGGTCTGTGTCCTGTCCCTTGTCCCACTCACACCCCACAGCATGTTGTCCCCCACCGTACACTCTGTCCCCGGAAGGGCTGTGCACAGCAGCACCCGGCATGGCCACAGATACGCAGCTGGCGGAGCGGTTGCAATAGGATCACACCATGTCTTTGAGTGGTGTGAATTCCTTGGTGTTTGCTTTCTTAGCTCCCTTTTCATCTCGTTTTTTTGTTCCTGCGGGTATTTGTTAACACACATGCTCTCCTTCAGCTGTGTCATGCACATTTAATTTCACTGTCAGGGTAAATCTTTCATATCTTCTCTGGCAGGGTAAAGCTCTCGTATCAGCCCTGCATAAACTCCTCTCCTTTCCCCGGCTCTTCCACACCATGCATATGCTTGAAACAACTTTGTTTAAATATCAGCCTGGAAAGAGAGGTTTACTGGTGATGGAGTTGGCCTCCTTATCAAGGACATCATTGCAGCAGGGCTGAACTCATCAAGAAGGAACAAAAACTTTTGGAAAGCATCCAGGAAAGGATCGTTGTGAAGTCACCTCTGTCCTTTCAAAGGCCTGAGGTATGTGGACAAGCCAATGAGCTACTGAAATTTTTTCTTACTTGTCATTGTTGTAGAAGTCTAGCCAGCTTGGAGCCTTGTAACTGCCTCATGCAATTCGTCTGGAGATCCAGATAATATCTCCAGCACTTGTTATGTGTATGCACTGATGTTCATTGCTGCCTTTGCCTGCTCTAGAAATGTCAGGCTACACACGATGAGAGTCCCGTGGTGTGATAGGAAACCTCTACACAAACTGTGAGCAACTGAAACCACACAAGCGACTGCACCAGCACAAACTGTTCATGTGACACTTCCAGTCCTGCAGGAGTTTTCAGAATGGCTTTCTCTCACTTCTCATAAACCCTTCCAGGTCCCCACAGTCAAAGACTCATGGGCTAGACCTATAGTTGTCACCTGGTTGAAGTTGATGGGTGCATGCCAGATCTACACCTATAAACAACAGTTTATACACTGGTCTTCAGGTTGAGTCCTCCCACAGTTCCCCAGATGTGTCTCACCAGTCCCCTTGGACGTGTCCTTGCCTTCAGCCTGGCGCAACTACCCGAATACCAAGGCAGGTATGGAATTAGATGTGATTGTATTGGCTCTTTCAGGGATGCATTTTAGGCTCCCATAGTCCTAACTGCGTCCTTTGATGTCTGAGGGTTGTGAAAAGACTTCAGTTTTTGGAGGGGAGGAGGCTGGTAGGGAATACAAACGAGGTTTGCTGTACCACAGAGACAGCAAACAGGGAGTTGTTATTCACCCAGCCCTGCAGCACAGCCACTGTGCAATGCTCGCTGAAACTCCTACACCTCTTTGGAAAAAGCTACAGGAGGAAGCACGTCTTCATGCAGCAAGTCCTGGATGCCTGGCCCTCGCTGCCCACGGGGAGGCAGGCAGCGCTGGCGGGCTCAGGCAGGGTGAGAGGCATTCAAGGACAGCAGGCTCAGGAACGAGGTGCTCAAAGGGATGGGAAGTGCCCTCTCACCCCCCTTGGCACCATGATGATGGGCACCGTGGGAGGATGGCAGGGACAGACCCCAGGAGTGGTCAGCCCCATGTGCTCTCTCCCATGGTCACGGTGGGAGGCTGGGCTGGACAGCCCACTGGTATGTCCCGGACAGGCATCTCCTAGGTGTCTAACCCCAAGAATTAAAGTTTTGAGAGAAATCTCCTTCTCTGTGAGCAAAACTGAGGATTTGGAAGGTGAGAGGGAATACCAACAGAGGGAGTTATCAGAAGGTTAAATACGCAAAACTGCACCGGTGTCCCCGATTTTTCTGCTCCTGATTTCTCCGCTGTGGCAATGTTCAAACTCGAGCGTGTCCTGCTGGGTGATGTCTCATCTTTTCTTCCTGCAACACAGAGGTCGTGGTTTGTGGCTGAGGGCCCCACTGGTGGCAGTGACCCAGCAAGAAGTGAACAAGCTGAAGCCTCTGATTAAAAAATGCCCCCATGGGGAGGACTTACCTAACTGTGCCCTGGAGAGCCATAGCTGCCTGGTGGCAGCCGAGCAAAGGCCAGCGTGCCGACAGGCTCTCAATCCTCTATCCGCTCACCTACATTTGTGGAAATATAGGATATAAGTCAAGGAGACCTGAGTATAGCTGAGACTGCTACGCTCTCAAATCAAATTTCATTGCAACTTGAAGGGAGGGCGGTGAGTACACACCCATGGGGATGGGCAAAATGCTCTCTTAGGCCTCTTGACTGCAGAAACCGGCCTGGAA
Source organism: Phaethon lepturus (assembly GCF_000687285.1). Taxonomy (NCBI): domain Eukaryota; kingdom Metazoa; phylum Chordata; class Aves; order Phaethontiformes; family Phaethontidae; genus Phaethon; species Phaethon lepturus. The sequence continues at coordinate 2,384 of NW_010519100.1, read as the reverse complement.
ATAAGCTTTGGCTGGGGTGAGGCTCCATCCAGGGGTGCTCTCGAGGCTGGCAGCTGCAGGGTGGCTGCTAACACCGTGCGGTGCTGCTGGCGTGGCACTGCCTGCCTGCTGCCAGATCCCTGCCAGCCAGGCTAGTGACGGCACTGGCACGCACCCACGCGTGTGGGCTGCGAGGAGGGGTGCAGAGAGGATGCTTCAGCTGCCCAGCATTTGGTTAGATGTGGCAGCCGGGGGGTGCTGGAGGGGAAGGAGAAACCCCCGCCGCGGGGCAGAGCACCCCAGCAGCCAGAGGCACCGCTGGCCCAGCCCCAGCAGAGAGACATTTCTTTATAAAGTGAGGCTGCAGCACCTGCAATCCCTGAAGAAGCAGGAAAGAGTTACGCATGCACATGCCTGTAGGTCGCAAGGCAGGGGCAGGGGAGAGGTAAGGTGGCCGCATCCCGAGGACACGGCTGTGGACACAGAGTTGGGCTGCCTGTCGGAGGAGGAGGCTGGGACGGTGCTGCTCGGGGAGCACGCACAGGAAGGAGAGAGGGGCACGGCTCGCGTGTGGGAGGGCCGGGGCTGTGTGCTCCCTGGACACTCAGGCAGCAGCTTGGGGGTCAGACTGGGGAAGGTCTCCAGCATGCAAAGCCACCTGGTCCAGCTGACTGGCTTGGGAAAAACCCTCAAAGTAGAGAGCAGGGTTTGGTGATGCAGTGCCCTGCATGAACACCTGGACTGGAGGGAAGGTGAGGGCACTTGCTGGGGGAAGGCAAAGCTCAGTGGGCAGCTCTCTGCCAGAAATCTCCCGCATTCAGGCTCAAGCAGCAAGGCCCCTCCTGAAGCGCTGGGCTGTTGGTCCCAGACCTGCTTTCCAGAGGGGCTCTGCTCACTCAGCTCTCCCAGGCTCCGGGTCGCGGTAGCGTGCCTGGAGCAGTGGCATCACGGTTTTAAATAACATGTGGGTGATCTCAGTTGTTGGGCGTAGATGAGAAACGGGTGGGCTCTCTGCTCTGTAATTTAAAAGCTGACTTTTGTTTAGCTGTGACTGCATCACCACCAGCTGGGAACACCAAAGCCCGTGTGGCTGTTTCTAGGTCAGCAGTTTTCTGCCTGCACCGTGCGGCTCCCTGGGGATGCCTGTCCTGCTCCTTGAAGTCTGAGGTGTGAGCATGGCTATCTGCTGGCAGTCCTGCTGACACAAGGGCATGTGTGCTCCACTAGAAAATACTCTGGGCTCCACAAGTGGTTGAAAACCTCTGGTTTAGTGTGGAAATGCCTAGTGCTTGCTGTGTGGCACGGACACACCCTCAGTGCAGAATGGACCCCACATCACCCTGGGTCACACATTGATGTATTTTGCCTTAGAAGGCCCACCTAGGTCAAGCAGACTCTCTTCTCTTGTGCCTGGTGCATTGCTTTCCCTCAGGGCACTGCTGCCCTTTGAGCCTCTGCCCAGCCCACAAGCCCTGGGAGGAGGAGCAGGGCTGAGTTGCCTGCTCCTCTGCCTGCCTGCCCACCTCTGCACCTCGGGATGCTGCTTTTCCAGGCCAGCCCAGCAGTGCTGGCTCTTGAGTTCCCCCCTGTCAGGCTGTCGCTGAAACACCTCGGCGTGGCTTCCCAGGCAGCTGGACCTTGAGAAGACACAGCCTCCTGCACCTTCACCAGCCTCTGGCACAGTCCTGCTTGGAGAGCAGTTTGAGAGAGGATCGCTGCTGTGAGGGTCCCAGGCATCCATGGAGAGCCCAGGGAGTCCTGTGGCCAGCAGAAAGGGCCTGTTGTCTCTGTGCCTGAGTATGGGGGAAAGTCTCCCTGAACTGCCATCAGCACTGAAACTCAGCCCCCTGCTCTGGGGCTCCTCTGCTGGCATTTGACATGGAAATGATCCTGATTTATTCTGGAATAATAGGATGAAATGGTGCAAAGGAAAATTTTACACTGACGATTGAGATAAATTGCCCAAAGTCAGCCAAGAGAAGGGAGGGGGGAAACTCCATTGCTCTGGTCAGTCAGAGGACCGAAGATCACACTTGGAAAAGAAAATGTTGGAACAATGCGATGCTGGCCAAGGAGCGTTAGCTGGTTTAAAAGGGGTGAGTGCTGTCCTTCTTAACAGCCTCTGGGGTTACTTACTAGCAGTAAAACAGGGCCTCCCAAAATCGCGCTCCCCTCCTGGTCCCCCGGGCCCCCCGCTGCCAGCCAGGAGGGGGGAGGCAGGTGGCAGCCCCCGGGGCCCCGCGGAGCTTGAGCCAGGGCCGGGCTCCCGGAGGGTTTCTGACAGTCTGGCACCATCTGCTGGGGTTTCCCGGGAAATAAAGCGGGTTTTGGGGAGGTGGCTGTGCCCCAGGACAGCAGTCGGAGGGCTGAGGACAACGAGGCAGTAGTGGTTCGCGGGGCTTGTC
>NW_010519099.1:0-6882 GCF_000687285.1 Phaethon lepturus | reverse complement strand
GGACGTATCCGCGCGCAGCCCGGGGTGGCGGAGGAAACCTGGCAGCTCCACAGCAGGATGAGTGCATGCACCCACCCGCACCGGCACAAACCAGCAGCGCCTCGTCCGTAACCCTTCATCCTTGCAGCACGTACAACAGAAGCGTTTATAAAAGCTCGGAAACGCACCAGCAGACGCTCCGTTTACGACGCGGAAAGCAATGTCTTCTCTTCTTACACAGCTTCCCCCCGCCAGGCACCCCACCCGCAACCAGGCAGAATCCCCCTTCCTCCCCCCAGCCCCCCCCCAGCCCCTCCACACCTTCAGCCCTCAGCCTGGCCTCGCGCCCACGGTCCCATCACGCCTGATCCCAGCGGCTCCGGCACCGCTGCGGCGCAGAGGTGCCCAGACTCGGGGTCTCACCATGACAAACACCCCTGGTAGCTCTAGCCACAGCAACCACGACTCACCACGACCTCCGGCATGTGCATCCTGGTGATAATCATCTTCATGACCTCAGGGGGAACAGGGGAACCGGCAATGATTCCTGGAGGAGAGAGGAAAAGATGACCACCTTGGAAACCATCTCTTTATTCCCAGGAGTGGTCCCTCAGAACGTTCTGCGCTCCCAGATTTAAATGCTGGCAAGACCTTTGGGATACACCGGTTCCTGTCAAAATACTTCCTATTTTTATGGGTACAGGTCCTAGTTATTCCAGAAGCAAAGGCTGCAGCAAAGCCGGTTTGCCTGAATGTATTAAGGGCTGGCAGACTTAACTCGTTAGGAAAATAAACTCTACAGCACAAACCTAATCCAAGCTGCAGTTCCCAAAAAGGTGAGAGTCAGAGCAGAAAGAGGCACAGATTTTTAGCAGGACAAACACTCCCATTGATCACCACCACCATAAAACCAAAACCTCTCCTCCTGCCTTGCAGAGAGCAGCCCTTCTGGGAGAGGGCAGACCTAACTTTCACCTGCTCCATCCTAGGATGACAGGACAAAAGAGTGGGGTAATATATAGCCTTTGCTGGGGAACAAGATGAGACAAGATCATTTTTCACGTAAACAGAGATGATTAGGTAATCTGCTTAAACGCTTCTTTATCCTCCAGCACCATCTTCTCTCCATCCCACCATTGCCTCAAAGGGCTCGTGGTCTCCCCGTTTCGGCTCAGCTATTTCCGAGGCTGTCTGCGGCAAGAGAGAAAGCTCCAGCACACGTCATCACACCCTCTCCAGCGTACGTCATCACACCCTCTCCAGGGCTTAGATGAATGACTTCAGAAACAGGCAGGAAACTTCAGAGAAGCCACAGAGTAGCTCTGCTTTAGGGACTGCAGCAGCCTAAAGCACACAAAGCATCTGCTGCCACACGGTGGTGGCTGGCGAGAAGAAAGTTGAGCCAACCCAGGCTATTCCTGGTGCCTTCCCTTGCGGCTAAAACAGAAAGGTCCTGCCTTAAGATGAAAGAAGGATCCTAAAAATACGTAATTCTTGAAGGAAACCCCAAGGAAAGGAAAGGAAATGTAGCATCAAATTAACAGTGAAACACAAGGCTCGTGCAACTAAACTCTTCTCTCCAGGAGAGCCATTTGCTCGCAAAGCTTAATACAGCCTCCCAGCAGGAAACCAGTAATACCCAGTTTCTCAGGATTCTTCCATTTGAGTTCTGAGACTTACCTCCCCGGAGAGTTGACAGGTCATAGGAGTCAAAGTCTGGCTGGGAGAGCATGTCTATAAACATGGTTGGCGTGCCATGTAGAAAGGAGCATCTTCAGGAAGGGGAGAGAAAGGCAGAGCTGCAGAGCTGGAACCAGGGGCAGCCCCAGCTCAGCACCCCATCCCGTCCCACCGCACACGGGGCTGCAGAGCAGCAGCACGGAGGCAGGCACTACAGATGTGCTCTTCATCCGTGCACGTATACAAACGTACATATAAAACCATATATAAATATCCATATATGTGTGTATTATGCATACACAATGATAGCTCTTTTGTTTTACAAGCTACACACGAAGAACAAGTTGGAAATGCAACTATCTCAGCAGCAAAGCTGGACTTGGAGAAGGAGGGCAGGTGGTTAGGTGTGAAAACACACCAGCCACAGCAAACCGAGACGCCGCTACACTTTTCAGCCAAAGCCCTATGGTGACCTGAAGGATCCCTTATTTTTGGGAAAGGGAGAAGTGTGGCAAATTCCCAAGTGCAGCTGAAAAGGCTGGATTTAGGCTCCTGAAGTGCCCGTGCGAATATGTGCACCAGCAAACCTGCTTCTCCCATCGTGGGAAGGAAGAGCATGAGCAAGAGCCTGGCAGGCGAGGCAAGGGAAGAAAGCATGGCCGTGAGGCGACGGACTCCTCTGCAGAAAGACACAAACAAACTCTCACTTCTCTTGAGACACTGCCTCCAGAGCAGCCTTCCCCTCGAAGCTGGGCGATGAGAAGACGCAGGAGGACCCGTGCAGAGCCATCACCATGCAGCCTCCTACCGACGCCAGGCAGTGATAAAGGGGTGCGGGGAGGCCAACGCGATAGTCCTGGGATCAAGCCAAAGACACCAGTGAGGAGAGGAGATCTTCCAGTCCGTGACTAGCCCATCTCACTGCTGACAGGGAAAGATCTGAACAGACAAGTTTTCCCTGATTCACTGAAAACTCGCTGGAAACCTGAGACTCATCTGTGTTCCCAATAGGTGGAAACATGGGGCTGATGCTTCCTGCCTTTGCTAAAAAACAGTCTGGGAAGTTTTTAATGCCAAAATTTCATTCCGTAATTGTCCAACGTCTTTTCTTTGCTGGACTTTTCGGTCTGGTATTGCTTACACATTATTTTATGATATGCCAGAAGAGAAGAGTGGTAGTGGAATGACAGGCATGAAATACGCAGGAGTTAGCACATGCTATTAATTTTATTTTGTCTTTAGAAACACCAAAGGCTCTGAGGACTGATTGCAGCAACCCATCTTTTTTCTGGATCAAAGCTGTTGTGTTAGAAGTAACTACTTCAGAACTTAAAAAGAAAATATTTGCCTTTAACAATTTTTAAAAGAAACTACAAATAGAAAGGTCATAGCCTGATAAGAGTTACAAGACTGTATACATGTGTCGTGGTTTTACCCCAGCAAGCAACTGAAATGATGTAAAACAAATTAAAACCTCATTCAACAGGTTTCGAAGCTAACATCCAGAGTCTCGTAATTATTTGAAATGAGTATTCACCAAAATGAAAAGTGATTATGTTCACAATTTTCCCCCCACAAAAAGGTATCCTTTTTTTCCTCCCCAAAACCACTTCACACGAAGCTAAAATGAAACATCTCCACTGAAATGAAAAATGTTATGCACGAGTATCCCCCAATGTCATTTGCAGCAAAACATCCTGCCCTTCTGCTGAGCAAGCACCAGTGCTCTCCACACATGTGGTCTCTCCGCGGCAGCGGAGACCACCCCAAACTCTGTTCTCACCGAGACCCACCTGCTCTGTGATCCCCAGCCTGAGGCCGATCAGATTGGCATTATTCACAATGTTCCTGTGAGAGAGGGTGGCTCCTTTGGGGCTTCCCGTTGTCCCCTGAAAGACACAGGGCGTTACGCAACAATGCCGCCTTTTCTGAGGATGAGCTACGCGTGCTCTCAGGGGCGACTTCCCAGGCAGGTTCTGGGGTCATCTTGCACTTCATTCTCCATCCCAACCTGGGAGACTTTATCTTCTTCTTTAACAGCATCTTAATCCCAAGCCAAACAAAAAAACGGTCCAACTTCAGTTGCACAGAATTCACGCGACAGCCTCGCGTCTCCACCAGCCCTTGAGAAAGGGCTGAGCAGAAAGAATGGAAGAATCAAGGGGAAATGCTAGAACATTTCCTCCATCCTACAGCAGAAGATGGAACCAGGGCTTGGTCTCAGAGGGCAGAAGGCAAAGGACACAGGATGCTCAGCACTGCACACATCTTTCCCTGCATCCCCAGCATGGAACCCAGCCACGAGGCATGGAGCAGGCAGAAGCACCTACCGAAGTGAACTGGATGTTGATGGGCTCGTTGCAGGAGAGCGTCCGCTGCACGGCTCTCAACCGCTTCATATGGCTGCTGTCCCCCGCCTGCATCACTTCATCCATGTGGAAGGTGCCAGGCAGCTTGGAGTCCACTGTGATGACAACGGATAAGTCAGGTAGCCTGGTAGAAAGAAAAATACCATCAGCCACAGCGGAGCAAGAAGAAGACTGCCTGGAGAGGTGTACAGGGGCCAGGGCGAGCCTCCAGGACAGCCTAACCCGTCCCCTCCAGGTGAGACCCTGTGCGCGTCCTCCTTCCGCTAGAGCCTGTGCTGGGCAGCTGAGAGGACACACGGCAGGACACTGCTGTGAGGTCAGTGCAAAGACACCAGATGTCCCCAACTCACCTTTTGCTCTTTATTCCCCCTGGACTGGATTTTTCTAGCTCAGGACATGACTGCTTCAGAATATCGTAGTATTTCTGTGTTTTAAATTGAGTGGGAAACACCAGTGCCTTACAGCCAACCTGTGAAGGGAGGCAGAAGCTCATGAGAAGTCAGATCGGGTTGATGTTCAAGACACGGTAAAGAGCAACCACCACCGACACAGGAACGTGCGCAGCCCCGCGACTCCGCACAGCGAGCGTTAGCCGTTAACACCGCACCGGGATTTTCTCCATGGCTTGTTTCTGTAAGCACGTGGTACGACGAGCATTCTCCAGTGAGACTTTTTTAACCCTTCCTAGTAAAAGCCACGGTGTGCAGCGGTTTAAAGGTCCGCTGAAGAGCATGACATCGCTCTTTGTGCGGTGAGGGTGCAGCAGCCACCCTCCCGCGGTGGGGATGTGCCCCAGAGGTGGGGGTGTGCCCCCGCGGGCAGGTTCACCGCGGGCAAACGCAAACCGAGCCCTCACAGCCGCGTGCTCATAAAAGCCCGCGAACGCAGGGCAGGGTGCTGTTACCGCACGCCCAGCACCCCGGGTGCGGGGTGCTTGATCCAGGTGTGCGGTTGGTGCTTTGCTCCTCCCCGGCGTTCGGCTCGGGACGGGCTGGTTGCTCTTGGCTGGGCAAGAGAGCAGAGCTGCAGCCTGAGGTTCCCTCTTCTCCGAGGATCAACACTCCTCATTGCGAGCACAAGGCAAACAACTGATTTTTCAGATTAGGAGTCCCAAAATATGGGAAGAAAAAAAAAAAAAAAATCAATTGAGTGTATCTGAACTGAGGATGTTTGGGAAACTTTGGAAAAACAAGGAAACCTAAAGACTGACTCTCAGGTCAAGCCAAAGTTTTGTTGGTTCTTTGGGTTTTGTTTGTTTTGTTGTTTGGTTTTTGTTTTTTTTTTTAAGATGTTCTGTTTCCTAAGATTTTTCCACCTCTTTTTAAAGCATTAGCCATTTTGAAAATTAAAAAAAATTTCATTCAACCTTTAGATTTACACAATCCGGAAACAAAGCGCTTTAATTACTCAAAGAATTTCTATTTCTTTTTTAGCAGAGGAGATTTGCTGAATTTGACCCAGATTTGCAAACTACTTTTATCTTCCAAAAAACGCACTCTTGTCAAATAAATTATTTACATAAACGATTTACTGGGCTGCTTTCATTATTTTCCCAAGGTCCATGAAATAAGGAGACCAAGGCTATGCCAGTAAATTATTTGTAAGTACCCTCTGGGGTTTGTCAGAAGGGAGGACAAACATTTGCTCTATTTTCTGGAAGTCTGCCCAGAACCCAAGGGACTGAGTCTGGTCTGGGATGTTTTGGGCCTCTGTAACTTTTTACTATTAGTTCCTTCAAACCACTATCCTGGTTGAACCCGCTTTGCAAAACAGACGCTACGGGAGGAGAGGAGCTTGCAGGACAGACGCTACATGAGATAAAGGTCTCTTGTTGGGCATCTCCCACTTGGTCTCAACCTGAATGGCAGCGGATCCATCTTCAAAGGACCTGCCATATGAAAGCTGACATCACTTTGCTTTGACAAAACCCTGGAAATGCGGGAGGAATCAGAAGAACGGTTACTCAGCACGCACCGCTGTGTATGCCAAAGGGAGGGAACCTGATGGAGCAAGGAAGGGACTGCACAGGCTGGCAGGATCTAACAGGCAAAGCCCGAAAGTCTTCAGGGGTTTTGTTGTGCAAGTAAACAAACACAAACAAGTACTTAGAGGAGTGAGGGACGCCAGAGATCCCAGTGCCAAAGATACATGGGAAAACTACGAACACTAGAAATCCTGGGAGGGCGAGACAGGCATAATCCCCAATGGAGCTGAAGCACATTTCTGCTCTTACTCCATCAACACTCCAGATTTACACTGGAGGAGAAAAATCCGAGCAGAATCTGACACACAGAGATGGAAGGGAAGACAAAAGCCAGGTCTCACTAGGGAAAAAAGGAAAGTACTGTTACATTTACATTCAGTTACAGCCATTTACATTTCCACCTGGTGAGAGAAGCAGGAGGACATCCACACTGGAAGAGACGTGCTTCACTGCAGCACTGCGTTTAATCCTAATGCGTGAGAACAGGAGTGACACCATAAGAGGATTAAATGAAGGAGGAAATGGGAACTCAAATTGCAGCCCAGCAACCGAATTATAGAGTTAATGATGCAAAAGAAAAGTCTCTGTTGCTAGAAATGATCCACTTCTTTCTAGATAAAGCCAGAACTTGGATGGTGCTGGTTCCAGCTCTTCTAATATCAGCCTTTGATTTAAAGCTCAACAAACCACAGATGAGCAAGTTAGCTTCTTAATCCTAGGATTAATTTCTAGTCGTCAAATGTTTAGCAGCCCAGATTCCTCATTACTGGAGCTAAGGAGCCAGAACCGTTTAAACTGATTGGTGCTCTGCACATTGCAAACTCAAACCCAGGCATGTATATCACAGAATCACAGGATCATTAAGGTTGG
>NW_010519098.1:1157-1395 GCF_000687285.1 Phaethon lepturus | reverse complement strand
CTCGGTGCGAAGCTCCGTGCCTCTTGTCAGCGTCCAGGGATGGAGCCGGGATTTTCAGGGAGCCAGCCGAGCCCGCGTGCTGCAGGAGGAGGGCTGCAGTGCTCTCCCCCACCAGAACGCCGCGTTCCCGTCCCTTCGCTGGCTTGCTCTGCTGCAACGCTCCAGCCGACTTAAAAGGGTGCTAAAATCCCCCCTCCCAGCGGCAGGGAAGCCCCGCACCGGATTAAAAACCGCTGCG
>NW_010519098.1:0-1130 GCF_000687285.1 Phaethon lepturus | reverse complement strand
GGAGCTGCGAGCACCGGGGAGGAGGAAGCGCGGTGGAGGGCAGCCCTGAGGCTGCAGCGATGGATGGGCACTCGGGCACGGTGGTGGTGACGCTGAAGACCGAGGCACAGGGAGCGACGTGGTGTTTTGCTCTGCCCAGAGGATATTAACGCCTCCCAGGCAGGATGAAACTGCTCCTTCCAACCAAAATATCCCTGGAGGCGTGCTCAGCGACCTCGCAGGTGAAAGCGTTGGACGGCTGCTCCTGCGACGGCTTCTGCGTGTTGCCATACCCAGGAGATGCAGCGTGCTCTCCTAAGAAGAGTTATGGCCTCAGCTGCGTGTTGGCAGGAGGTGAGCTGAAGATTGTGGGTCCTCTGCGGGCAGGGCTGTACCTCCTGTGCTCCCCAGCCTGGTGGGGCCGCTCAGGGTGACCCTGCGTGGGACCACAGCATCCTGGTCAAGTTGAAGGTCGCCTCTCGGTGCTGGGGCACTGTCCCCAGTGATGCGAGAGCAACAGGCAAATAAATGCAGAGAATTCAAATCCGCTTCTGGATCCGGGGGCCTGGCGAATGCCTCCGAGGAATTGGGCTAGCTCGTCACCAGCCTGTGGCTGACCGGAAAGCTGGGTCTTCTGGCCTTCTCAGCCACAAAGCTTGGAACCAACTTTTCCGGTTGTAAGGAACGATTGAGACGCACGGGACACGAGCGGTTGGGGTGCTACAAAAGGTGTAAACGGGAGTGAAAGCCCTGGCAAAAAATGGGAGATTTTGCATCTCTGCAAAGCCCACCGTGCCCGGAGCCGGTGCGGGGAGGCGAGCTAACGGCCGTAAGCATGCAACGTCCCCTAAACGTGTTTGTATATTCAGTGTGCAAATCTTTTCCCGGGATTTCCGTGTTTGCCTTTTTATCTAACGCTTCAGATTTGCATGTTTTCAGGCCGGGCGGTGTTGCACTAACAAAGGCTCATCCTCCACGGGGGGCACCTGCTGTTGAAGTCCCACTTGCTCCCACCGAACCGATGCGAGGTGAGATGCAAGGTGGTACCTGACCACGCTGGTCTAGCAGAGCCCGCTAGAAATTACAGAATTTGCTTAGAAAGAAAGCACGAGGGCACCGAATGCAATTTGGCTTTTGTGAGGACCTCTGAC
>NW_010519097.1:0-21872 GCF_000687285.1 Phaethon lepturus | reverse complement strand
GGGAGGCAGCGGCCTTCCCTCTGGGTTGGCCCGTCGGCAGATGGGGCCCTCTCTTCCCCTCAGTAAGTGACTCCCTTCTTGGGAGGGAGTACAGAAGGTACAGAAGGCCCAATATGCTGACCCAACCCAACCCACAGGGAAGTCTGCTTCCCGGGAACAGACTAAAGAAAGTTCAGTGAACGTAATTCCAGGGAACGTCTAAAGAAAATGGAATAGCTACTTTGAGATATGTCTTTATTAAATGTTCATGCATTTATATTGTTATAAAGATGTGTTAACACTGAGCAGCCCCCATTTTTAGCTGCCTGAAAGCAACTTGAAACTTGTCATTAAGTGCCAGTCCTTTCCTAATTGTGTAGCAGCACAAAGGTATTGGTCCATCTACTCCTTTATATGGGATCCACCATAATTTTTCACATAGTTAAGAAATAGCTTTTGTTGGGAGGTTCTTATTTAACAATACACAGCTGAAAAAACCTAGGGAAACAGTTAGCAGACTGACTTAGGCTGTGTACTTTGTGCAGTTTTAACTACTCAGCAAGGGACACAAAGACCACACCATTTCAGCAACTGAAAAGGCTCAGGGTACTACCTCCTGCCCCCAAGTCCTTTCAGCTGTTTGCCATGGTATATAGGAAGAAGTTATTTCAATATTTTCCTGGTCAAGTGAGTATACATAGTTAAAGCATAGTCACTTGAATTTTAAAAAGAAAAATTTTTTTTTAAATATTTAAATTCCTAACTCTGATACCAGACAAAAGTACCAAAAGAAATACACAGACACAGTTCTGTATAAGCAGTGTTTTTATGAAAGCAGAATTAACCCTTAAGGATTACATTGTTTGGCTTCATTGGCTCTAGTGAGTCTGGAAAGAGGGATATAACATTTTTCACTACACAAATCTCCCTCTAAAGGTACTAACTAAACTCAGTGTCTTGTGCCATTTGTTTTAATCATATTTATTTTTGAACAAAGAATTTAAAATTAAATTAAAAGAGAATCAATAAAGCCACCATTTATTTTGGTGGCTTTATTTATTATTATGAGCTTTTTCTTGGAACGGAAGAAACATTCTAAAATGTGCAAATTTGTAAGTCTGTTACTTTAAAGGAATACCAAATAGTTAATGAAAAGTGGATGAAACATGCTCAAAAGTAATAAACTTTGCAAAGATGTTACAGCAGGTGTACTACTGATAAGCTACAGCTTAAAGTCTTAAAAGGTCATTTGCAATTCATACAGAAACCTATATCTGTGCTGCGTGTACTTTAAAAGGTTGTGTGCAACAGAGCAGGAAAAAGAAATTATTTTAACCTGCTAAATATTGTTCTGATACAAACTTCTGAGACAGAAATGTTAATTTAGTACCTGCAGCATTCAGAATGTTCTGTTCTTGCAATTATTTGCCTATATTTGCCTATATTTGCCTATGACCATATGACAGTCTATTTAAAATACAAATTATCATCAACAATAGTCTTTTATGGTAAAGTCCTATAGAAAAAGCATGTAATTTGAATTTTTAATGAAAATGTATGTTCTAGTATTCTGTTGAAAATAAGTGTACTTTAAGCAAACTAATATACTCTTTCAGAGTTGATGGATGCAAGAGTCATAGAAATCTAGATAATGTGGAAGAATTATTTTGACACGCTAAACTAGAGTCATTGCAGAATTAGAGAGAGAGGCAGAAATAAAGCCTGAAGTCATGCAAGAGCTAGTCCTGTTCCCAGCATAAAACCATCCAGATTCCAGACTATGGTTATTGATGCACTGGCATCTGAGCTGTAAGATGCCATCCTGGCATCCTGGCAGCTTACAATAGCAGAATGGAAAACAGGCTCCTTTCCATCATGAATGCTGCCTTTACTGGTATATGAGACCAGCAGTGGTAGAAAGCTTTTGTGCTGGCTCTCCACAGCATAATTTGTCATTAAGAAGTGAAATCTTAAGTAGGCAGTTAGGCTTTATTCAACTGCTTTAGCAGTGGGCACAACATTTCCTGCAAACTACTAAAATGTTACCTACATTAAAAAAAAAAATAATCTGATAGATACACACTACCAAGATTTAAAGAATGACAATTTACAACGTTGGCAAAAATGAATGTCATATTTTATTTAATATGATAATGTGGTTTCATTACTTTTTCATGAAACTCCTAGCCTATTTAACCTACTCTTGTAATGTAATTTTGTGAACTGTGTCCAAAGAGTGTAGTAAAGTATGCTGTTACTGAAATAATGCAAAGAAGAAGTTTTAAGCAATGAACATTCTTTTGTTCTTTCTTCTACCTTTAGTGTTATGTTATCCTTGAAAATCATTAAAAAACCACTGTTGTACAGCAATTTGAAACTGTATTTACAATTTTAGTTTATTCAGTGTAAGTTATTTTTATACAAAGGAAATTATCCTTTAAAACTTACAAATGTGTGAATGTGATCATGTTGCTGTTTCAGTAGCGTTAAAATTCCCGCTTGGATTTCTTTGCCTTTCCCCAATCCAGACCAGTAAGGATTGCATTACACCTTTCTGTGATTTTTCACAAGTCTGCCTTTCAGCTAAGAGCTTTCTATGTTTTGTTCATAAATATATATTTGGTACTGTATGGACTGCTGAGAGTAGATGAGTGTTCAAGGTGGAGTCAATTTCTCCAGAACCCTTCCTGGAAGATGCTTTTAACTTGGTTTTAAGTTTCCATCTGCAGGGGTTTTAAGGCATGTCCCAGACAACTCATTTCAGTGCTCTATTAAACTTTCAGTCATAACATTCTTCTACTAGTGTCTTTGGCTGTAACTTCCTTCCATTTCTACTTATCTTATCCCTGGTGAAGAAAGAGGAGAGTCTGAAAGCCATTACCTAGCAGGAAGAAACACTGATTCTTGCAGTTGTGTTTTTCAGATGGCTTTTGTTGCTTTCTTCTGCATCTCCTGAAGCTAGTCCCCAAGCACATCTGCTTTCATTGATCACTTGTGAGGTGGATACACAGCAGTGTGAAACCACACAGCTTCAGCACCAGTGGATATGGGCGAGTTCAGGCAAGTGAGTTCCAACTGGCCATTGCCTCCTTAGAAACAAAGACATCAAGTATTCTGTATATCCCAGTATTGGTGAATTTATACACTTAAATACGCTGTATTGCACAGAGTCCTACCGTCATAAGCTGATCCGTAAGATGCGGTATGAGCCGATTCCTTATGTGCACTTGCACCAGCACCAATCACACCAGCGTTGTATCAGGCACGTAAGCCCAGTGTTGGGTTCATCCTCCAGCACTACCTCTGCTGATGAAAGCTGGTTGCTGAGTGTTCACGTTGCACGATTGATTACTACAAGACAGTGGCATTTCTTATCTCACCAGCAAACTTGCCTCTCTTGCAGAGAGTTGCTCTGTCCCTAGCACAGCTGCTTCCAGGCAGTTTGTCTCTTTCTGCAATCAGACCTTCTTGCCACTCATGCCGGATCACTCTTGGTCATGAATTGCCACGGCTGTGTGGTTACAGTTTGAATTTTTTCTCCACAATGCAAAGAACAACTCCAAAGCCACAGTGTTATGCAGGAGAATTTTGTTAAAAGTAAAATTGAAATGTTGCAGAATGTCTACTGTTTAACAATAAAATAACAAACTCATTCTTTGTAGTATGTATTTTTCAGATGTACTTTTAATCCAATTATTCATATTCACAAGTATACATTAGTGAAATGTGTTCTTGAGAATTAGTTTGTTAATATTACACTCACAGGTTGATTACATTATCTAAAATTTCCTTTCTAAGTGGGGCCTAATATTAAGACCCTAAGTCTTTCTTTTTAAACGTACTTTCATGAGTGGTCTTTTTTTTTTTTCCAGAATGTAAAATGTTCAGTTGTTTCCAGCAGTTCAGGAAAGAATTTAAGAGTTTAAGTGCTCATTTGTTAAAAAAAATGTTGGCTATAAAAGCAGTACATGCTTGATTATTCAGCTATGACAGGCAGCTACAGCTCCCATTGCTTTTAACTAGAGTAGAATATTTTCTGCACCTTAAAAAATCAGACTCTAATGTGTGTGCAGGACATTTTACTTCATGAAATCTGTAGGCAGCCAGAGCTTATCAGCATTTTAAATCCAGCTTTCTCTATCCAGTCCAAGTGTTTTCTGTCTGATTGACTCAAGCTTTGATTCACATGACTAAATGTCACAAAATGCATCATTTTATTGCCCTTTATACCTAATTGTCTACAAAGCTCAATATCTTCTCCCATCTCCCAGGTTTTGGCCACATTTCTCAGGTGTTCTTTCCTCTGAATGCCTCTGTTCAAGTCTGAATATCTATGTAAGGGAAAACCTAAAGATTTGTACTCCTATGACTCCAATATGGTCATCTGTTTATAGTCAGCAAGGACAACAAGGAGAAGCTGAATCATAAAGGAGATGGAGCTTAATTTGTACATCTACATGGAAACACAATATACTCATAACCCACCCATAATCAGGAGTCACAACAGGTTTTTTTGACACAGGTAACATGTAGATCAAAAGCTCGTCCTTCTCCTTGTTCCTGTGTTAATGCAATAGGATACAGTAATAAGATTATTTCTCTCTCTGTAAACATTTATGAGAATAAATTTGCTTTTACAAATGTTCTAAACTTCTTTGGCTCCAGAATATTCAGCATCAAAGGTTGAAGATAAGTTTTTAATTGAATTTTGAATTTACAATAAAATATAAAAATATTTGTGCACTTGGAACAGAGTCAATTTTAAAAGGATAAGCTATGCAGTAAGGCAACTTTTTCTAGTTTCTAGCTGTTTCTAGTTTTACTAAATTTTCTACTATCTTTCTTTCACGTGAATTTCTGGAGAAAGAAAATCCTGAAACCACAACAAAACTACTCCAGAGGAGGTGAGTCCTTACCCAGATTATTGGAGGTTGTGGGGGGCATATTTGGGAAAAGAAGAACATGTTACTTTTGCCAAGAAGAGAGTAAGATTTATGCTGTCCCACTGAAGCATTTCTTTTAAATGATGGTAATGTCTTGAAGAATAAAACCCAAGGTATGTAAAGCTACTCTGATCAAATATTCTGCCTACCTTTTCACTGCCATGAAGCCATATCTGAGTGCTGAAAACATGGTAAGACTAGACCATAAATGAAAACATATTGAGAGATTTATACATATTAACAGGAGCTGAAAGCTTTCCTGTCTAAATAGAAAATGTTGGAAGCTAAAATCACATGGTTTGTGATGGAAGGTGTTGCATCATATTAAACATCAAGAAGCTACTGCTTAAGTATCATGGACTTCTGGTCAATTACTTATTACACAGTCTGAACTGGAATAATCTCATACTGGTTAATATTTAAACTTGGTGAATAGTTACCTCACTCATCAAGGTTATCTCTCCTAAAATCTGTTTCTCCCTCCAGTGTTTGCAGTACCCCATTCAGCAGACTTGTTTGAGCTATTAAGCCATAAGCTTTTGCAGTAAAAACTAAGCTGCCTAACATGCTAGCACACAACATTTCAGGAAGCAGTGTGTATGTTAATATTTTGGAATTGTCATATTTTTCAGCTGCACTAAGAAGAATGAACTGCAATCTCACGCTGGGATTCAGAATATCCATTAGAAACTCATTAAGTATTACACCATTTTCTTTTAGCAGGATTCTGATATGTGACCATCCAGTTCTTCAAATACTAAAGCTGACTAGTAACATAAAATTTTTTGGTCTTTTTTGTTTTGTATGTGAGACTTTGACCTATTGATAACAACCAATCATTTTGTTAAATGGATGTAAAAAGGTGATATGTATCAAGATTAATTGATTTAGATCAATAACTCAAAGTATTCTGGTGCAGTGTTGTATGAAGGGAACTGGATTTATAAGTGAGATAAGGACAGACCTTTGCTCTTTGCAGGGTCTGACATTCAGAACCAATAAAGCTGATGGTGGGAGTGCCTCAGGCAGAAGTTTCACTTCCAAGGGATGTCCTCTGTCTAAAGAGATTAAACAGAAGAGGAGGGATAGAATAAGCAAATAGTGGAGCTCAATTTACCTTATTTTACACAAAAACTAGCTATATTTAAAATTTCAGTTTATCAGTACTTTACCTTTCTCTTTTTTTTTTCTTCCCAAGGGGTGACAGAGACAAGGGAATAAAGGGAACTTATAATTTACTCATCTATATTTTATTTTTAACTACTATTTAACTTTATTTTATTTATTTAGCTTTATTGTAAGTGCTATATTTTGTAGTATCTCGTTATTGAATGACAGTTCAAAGTTTCCTTCTAACCCTACTGATGTTTTCTGGTTGACAACAACATACTTAAAGGAGATACCAAAGTAAATGACACATATTTGAGTAGTAATTTCTGTGGGTAATTAGTGGATTAATAGATAAACCAGTGAACAGTGTGTGTAACTGTTGTTATTTGTAAAAAAAATACCTTAAACTTAGAATAAATTTATAGTTTAAATAATATGTAGGTAATATAGTAATTATCTTATAGTTTATCTTACAGTAGCTGAATATGCAAGTGACTATTTCCAAACAATGTGTCAATAGGAATTATGAATAACTATTTGCTAATACTTCATCTATTCCCCAAAATTTGCCAAGGATGGGTGTTTATTTTGTGATGGACTGCTCAGTTTCTTTTATTTCTGAACCTGATTCATTTAATATTAGTAGTGCAAAAAATAGAATACCAGTCTAATGATACAAATCCCACTGATTTCACTGTCGACCTGTAGTTAAACACAGCATCTGATACAGATTAGTAGTAAATATTAAGATTTAGTGATTTTAAAATGATCCTGAGAAATACATTTTTTACTTTTGTCTAAAAGGAGTAAGAACAAGAGTGCTCTCTGGTTTGACACTATGAAGTTGATAAAGAAAAAAAACTCCTGGATAATGCTTTCTTTACACTACCATTACTACTTGCCATAACTATCAAAACAGAGCACCTCACAACCACAAATATGAAGGAAGAATTGTCAATCAAAAGAAAATAGCTGGGACTTGTTTCCACAAGACAAAGGTTAATCTGAAAACAAAAGAAGAAAGATGTGATCATCCCATTTGGAGATATGCACAAAATCAGACAAACCGATTGTTTATGGTAAACTCCTATGTTAATGGGAGATAAAATAAATCCCTGTATAAATGTACATATATGCTGGTCACATACATACATATGGTCACACATGGACTATATGGGCAGGTTTTTTCCCTGGGGAATCTTTCTGGTCCTCAGTTTTCCTGGAAGACAACCGATCCTGCTCAGTTATTTAGTATTTTAATACTATGGAGAATTTAATATGATTTTATATTATCTTTTATAAGAACTTGAAAGCCACTGAAAATTTGCTTTCAAAGCTATGGCAGTTCCTCCACTGTCTGCCTTAAAGAATTCCCACTGAGCCATTTCTTTACATGTTAGCTGTAGATGTTCAATATTTACCTGTTGTATGTGCCAGGTTAAGGTAATGTTAAGGTCTCAAGATCCAGTGTTGTTAATTTTTGAAACAGATACATTAAAATTTTGCATTAAATAAAGCTGGTAACTGATTACGATGAACACATTACTGTAATGCTCGTGCGTGAATGGGTATTCAGAACATGCAGTAACTATAACTTAGCAAAATGTTCAATGAATAGCATATTAATTATACCACATAGTTCTTCAGTACTGTAAAACTTGAATGCTCACCTGCATTTGAAAGACAAGTCTCAATATCCTCCTATTATTTTATTTCCTAATATGTGGTTTTTCCCTATCTTTTGGCACTTTCATTCCCTCTCACAGCCAAGGGAGTTTCTTTAACCCTTAGTAGTACTTATGGGTTCTGGACATTGCTACCCATTTTATTTTTGTTTTTGGCTTTTGGTGCAATTATGGGGGAAAGCTGCAAAATGTAACATAATTCCATGCACCTGACAATAATATTTTGTCATGAAGTGTCAGCTGATCAAGATATGCCACAAAACTTTGCTATTAGGAGAAAAAATATTCTGAAATATAAATTAATTTTTATGTCTAAATAGTTTAAACATTTCACACTTCAACCACTCAGACTTCCCTGTTGGTCACCTAATGTGCTTTGCAATCTCAGCACAGCCTGATTTTCTTGGTAAACAGGGAGAAGTAGCAAAGCATTGTTAGCAAAGATTTGTGTGACAAGGAGCAGATACATTAACAAACGTATTATTCAGCCCCCCCTCCCAGTTTCAAATTTGGGTTCAAGAAGCAATGAAAAAAGATTCCAAAGAGGTTCTAATCTTGGCCGAATTAATTTGCTTGATGCAACACAAAATGCAATCAACTTTAATACATAACTCAAAAGGTCAGCTTGAAGGATTAGAGCACTTTGATTGTGAAGTGTGCCCAGAAATCTCGATCTGAGAGATGATGATGAATTTCTTCAAATTATTAGTGGAGCAATAAAAAGCACAAGGTTGAAATGTTTGAAAATTAGGTGCGCTCACATAATTTCCAAGTCATTGGTTTCCTGACTAGAAAGGGAGAAAACTGCCTGGGGAATTCTTTGAGGATTTGAATAATGAAAAATCCTTATCTAAAGTCTGCTATAGGTTCATCTTTCTGCAGAAATGGTTATTAAAGTCCCTTGAGGAAATCCAAAGGCAGCTGTAATGTTGCAGGATATGCCTTCAGATGGTAGGAAAAGTTCATCCAAGTAGATGAATTCCCATACAAACTGAATTTTCTCTTCCTCTGGATGCTTGTGGAGGCTTTGGTGTTGTGATGCAGGGCAAAGGAGGACTCTTGAGAACTTACCAATACTAGAGAATCCTTTATATTCAGTATGAAGTGGGAAGCTGGGCAATACTTACCTGGCTGCAGTGAGAAACAATTCTCTTGATAGCTCACTGCAAAACATTGATCTCCTCAAGCCAGAGGAAGGAAGTCAAAAGTCCCATTAGCTAAATCCTCTTATCATTTCTTTTTAACATTTTAGTGCTATTTGATTCTATACAAAACCAGCACTCTCTGTCTTGGGTCTATCCATAAAAATATCTGTCAGAGAAGACACTGATGAATATTGGCCAAAACCCTGTCCTACTTTCAATCTAATTTAATCTCCTGGAAAAATGTTAAGGTTCCAAATATCTAGTTATGTTTTCTTCAAACCTCACAAGTGAAAGGTAAATTTTAATGAGAATATGTTCTCTTTAATAAGAATGTTTATCTATGTATTTTTTGCACCTACTACAATAGTGACATTTTTTTTCTTGCTTCTACCAGCAATTTCTGCAACAAAAGTCATGCTATAGGTCTTCCAAAACTGCAATGAGATCCTGATGTTAAGAGTTTCACTCCAACTCATTTTGCCACAAAGAGAAGCTAAGCCACATGATGTTTTTGGTTTTGGTTTTGGTTTTGGTTTTGGGTTTCGGTTTTTTTTGAGATACATAGTAGATGCACACCAAGCTAAAACTATGGTAGGCATAGCCTTTCCCTCCTACACATCTGCAACAGACCTGAAAAATTAAAGAGGTCTAACAAGGCAAAGAAAGTCTTGAAGAAATTAAGATAAGATTAAATTTTCCTTTCAAACTGAGTGAATATTTTGTTCTCACTGGGGCTTGTTATCTGATGCTCAGTGTTATGGTTTAACTGCAAGATTGCTGACAGATCAAAGCAGCTGGGTGAGGAGTCATGTTCAGCCAACTGTTTCCCTGAACAACATATTTTGTGATACTGCTAGGCACAATTTAATATCTTATCTGAGAAATGCTACCATCATCCTTTCAGTCAATAACCTGATAAACAGGGTAAAAAAATAATACACGTGCCCTATGTATAATTTTGTTTACCACCAACAGAAGAGATTTAATTTCCCAGAAGATGGGGGCCAGTAATATTTCCTCTCATATTCCAAAGCACCGCTCATCAAAGTTAAAGTTAATAACCAGTCTTACTTCTTGAAAAATGGTGTCCATAGCGGGTTGACAGGGCATGTTCAACATATAGAGTCAGCCATTTGAAGTTTAATACTTACTCTTTGTAAACAGGAAGAATAATTTGTCTGCTTATAGTGATTGTTATAGAATACCATGATACATTTCAGACATTATTTCTGATGAAATAGTTTCAGCTAACAGGTAATGATATGAATCTGGTGAACTGTGAATAGTTTGTAAATCCTTCAGATTTACAAAAGCAAATACATTAAAACAGCAGATTCTATTACCACGGGCTAAAGGATTACCCAAGAAGGAAATAAATAATAATGCAAATAGTTAATCTGCTAGAAAGCAAGACAAAAATAGTAACTTCCTGCAATGTCCACCATCCATAGAGCTGTGGAGTTTCAAATGAATTTATGTTAATGAACATAAAGCTCAACTGAGAGAGACTTGAATTAAAAATCTTAGGGCTGCCACTCACAATGAAAAAAATGAATCTGAACAAGAAGACAAATTTTATTATACATCAAAACAGCAATAATCTTTCTTTACTTTTACAGTATAAAAATACAGAGCTTCCTTAACAAAATTCAATTTGTTGAACAGCTCAAGGTCATATGCAATATGGAATAGATGTTGCTTTTTTTAAAGCAACAGAATTTTGAGTACAGTACAATCGCACCTGCAGGAAATACGATCTATGATGTTGAAACTGCAAGCCTGAAGAACCTTGTGCTTTTATGTCTTAAACTTACCTGGCAACTAGAAAAAAGGAAAACTCAGTAATAGCCACACACTTGTCAAGTGCATCCATGCTTTTAATTTTGAAGAAGAAACAGAGATACAGAATATATGAACTTAGAGTGAAAGATTAGTCTATGTGCTAGCTATGCTATTGAGCTGAGAGAACTGCATAGAAATTTCCAGATGTCTTTGATTTACACAGGGATGTTTTGTATCAGAATAGCCATTTTCAACTTTTTGATTGACAGACCATTGAAACTCAGAGTGGAAGTACAAGCCGACCTCTGTCTTCTGAAGTTAAATCAAGGGAAAGTAATATTTGTAAACAGCTTAGACTTCTCACAGGAATAAATATCCAGACATAATAATGGAAATCAAGCAAAACATTAGAAATTGAAAATTGTCCTTATTTTTAAAAACAGTATTTAAGATCACCTGCCTTCCCCCGGCAGATTGAATTGCTTTGCTTAGTTCTTGCACATGATGTATTCACTTCCCTGGGTTTTTTCTACTTACCGTACTTATCCTAGGATATCATGCCCTCTCACTTAACTACTGCAATTTAGCAGTAAATAGCTCCCACTTGGCTCCCCCTTTTCCTTGCTTCTTCCTTTCAGATTCTTTTAAGGAACAGGTTTATGCAACGTGTGTAACTGTGCCAAAAATTTGAAAAGGGCGTGAGAGCTTGTGTGTTTTGCCTATTTGCCCTATGAAGGAACATTGTGTTAAAAGACCCTGACTTGCTAGGCTTATACAGAGAGACAAAACATGTGAGGTGACTAAAATCTACCTAGTATGTATTTGCAGTCAGCCATAGCTTATCATCTGTGCAAGGTAGGCTGATCTATATCCATGCAATTCCAGCCTTGAGATTATGGTTCTCTTCTCCAGTCTTGCAACCTAGTGCAACTGCAGTAGAAGACTCAAATAGGTCTGAACGTATACTAGTGGCTGATGATTCAGTGGCTGAATAACTATGGCAATTGAATACGTCTGTCTGCAAAAAGTCTAAATTAGATCTTACTTATGTGTTTGACACTACAAGAACATTCTTGTTAAGAAGTTGCTTTCATAAATGTAAAAAAAGGTGAAGAAAAGGCTGAGGTACTCAACGACTTCTTTGCCTCTGTCTTCACTGGCAGTCTCTCTTCCCACACCTCTAGACTGGATGGACTGCAAGATGGTGACTGGAGGAGCAAAGTCCCTCCCACTGAAAGAGAAGATACAAGAGAAGGTACAAGACTACCCAAGGAACCTGAACAATTACAAGTCTATGGGACCCAACAAGATACACCCCAGACTCCTGAGGCAGTTGGCTGATATAGTTGACACCCCAGACTCCTGAGGCAGTTGGCTGATATAGACGAAAAGCCACTCTCCATGACATTGGAAAAGTCCTGGCAGTGAGGTCAAGTCCCTGGAGATGGGAAAAAGGGAAACACTGCACCCATTTTTAAAAAGGGTCAAAAGAGGAGGATCCTGGGAATTACTGACCTGTCAGCCTCACCTCTGTGCCTGGGACGATCATGGAGCAGGTCCTCCTAGAATCTGTGTGAAATCACGTGGAGGCCGGGGAGGTGGTCAGAGACAGCCAGCATGGCTTCACCAAGGGCAAGTCCTGCCTGACCAACTTTGTGGCCTTCTATGATGGAGTGACCACATCAGTGGACAAGGGAAGAGCTACTGATGTCGCCAATCTAGACTTCTGTAAGGCTTTTGACATGGTCCCCCACAATACTCTTCTCTCCACATTGGAGACATATGGATTGGATGGATGGACTGTTGGGTGGATGAGGAACTGGTTGGTTTCAGCCAGGATATAGTTAATTTTCTTCACAGAAGCTAGTGTGAGGTTGTGTTTTGGATGTGGGATAAGAAAGTGTTGACAACATGCTGATGTTTTGAGCTGTTGCTAAGTAGTCAAGGACAGTCCAGCTTCTTGTGCTGGCCAGCCAGCGAGCAGGCTGGGGGTGTGCGGGCAGCTGGGAGGGGACACTGAGCAACCTGCTGTAGTTGAAGATGTCCCTTCTCACTTTGGGGGGGTTGGACTAGATGGCCTTTAAAGGCCCTTTCCAACCCAAACTATTCTATGATTCTATGAAAAAGTTTCTTTGAATGGTACTAATGACTTATTTATCAGTATGATAGCAACATTCAACTAGCTCTATATGCAGATATTTATGTGTAAAAAATATGTCCTGTTCACAGACACTTATTTCTACATGTGTTAATTATGTAGTACATGTAGTTCTGAAAATATTATGTTATTGAATTGCATATTTTGTGTGGTTAAATTTTAGTTAGGTTTGCAGGGTTTTATGTTCCAGATGTTGAAAAAGAATTGGTAAAATATATACACTTTATATCCCTTTACAGAAGAAAAGAAAAAATGTATTTTTCATTAATAGCATATCTGGTCTTTACCAAGAAAGTTGCATGGAGTCTTACAGGTATGTTTACTATATGCATGTGACATAGTTTATACCTTACTTATAGAATCTCAATGTCTGTCTCTCATCCTTTCCTTCTCATGACATTTCTTTGTTTTTTGTTAGTTCTACTCCTTTATCTCTTATAATAATTACTAGAACGTGGAAAAGATAGTACCTATGGTAAAAGGCTGTTTATAAATCTTAAATACATCTAATAGAATATTGGCAAATAGGTCCCACCTACTTTAGAAATTTGAACTGTGTTAAAAAATAAAAGTCACCTTTTTGTTGGGCTCTTAGCCAGACAGAAAAGAAGAAAGTAAAAAATCTTAGAAGAGTAAAAATAAAATATCAAAAAAAAGGGAACAAAAAAAAAAGAAGAAAAAAAGGAATGAGAACAGACTTTTATGTTATAATATAAAATTTAATTTAATCTAACAGTCCCTGCAAGCAATCACTTGTAGATGTTCTGGTTTTTTGCTGCTGTCCTTTCAGCAATGATACTTGCTCTTTGATCTGAAAGAAGTCCTATCTTGATATCTACAGGTCATGGAAAATGGCTGGGAATCCATACCCATTCATGTGATGACATTTAGTTCTCTGCATTGACTCTGCTCCCAATTAAACCTCAACATAACTTCATGTGGAGCCACTCAGTAATCAAGATTTCCATGGCAGCTGCAACCCCCATGAAACATGACAGGGAAGATAGGATCTGTATGTCTAGTTAATAAGGTTAAATCCATACGGCCTTCTCCAAATAGCTTCCCACATATTACACGTAAAAATTGTATTCTTTCTCAGCTTCTGTTCATGTCTTTAGTTCTTGCTTTCATATCCCAAAGGATTTCTCTGGGCCAGAGGACAGTAACATTCCCTGAGTGAGGAGGACCTGTGTCTACATAGACATACTCTCTCAAATGGAAGAGGATCTACTAATGGTGATAAATGATATGGGGAGAAATTTTAATGAATTTAATCCCATTTATAATACTGAGTGATGACTTACTTATTTCATCCTAGTTTTAGAGGTGTTTTTACATCAATGCTACCATATAGTGGTAGCAGGGGTTGAAGAACAATAGCCTTCCTTCAGGTAGAGGTTTAAATCCTCCCCATAAAAATCATTTCATTGGGTATAAACATGGTGTAGCTGTGAAGGAGGAGGGGATGTGCTTGAGAACTCAAATAGTATTTTAAAATCAATTTGAAAAGAAGAAATTCACTAAATTAAGAGGAGCCCAGACCTTCTACTTCTTGAAACAAAAGGTTCTTATGTTAGTCTCTCAAATAAAAACTTTTCCACATAATCCTTTAAAAGAAAGTGCCTCACCTTTCAGAGAATGTAGTGGTATATATGTTCAAGCCATCTGTAGACCATCTGGTAAATTCCAAGTCAGTAAGGAGAATTTCCCAGATGTGAGTAAGGCACTCACCTTCCTGCTCTGCTGAAAACTGGGCAAGAAAAGATGTGTTCCAGGTCTGATTTCCAAAGGAGGTGTCAAAGACTGTGGCAGAGCATGTGAAGAACTCCTAGAATTCTGTCCACATGAATTTGGACACACATAAGTGCCTATACTGTGAAACACAATTGCAGTAAATCTGGGAGTAAGACCTACTTTATTGAGCTAAACAGACGGCCAGCTTATGTAGGTGTTAGTTTTAAAAGGTAGACATAATAATTGCTTACATGTCAGGAACATTGGAGCCTGTGGATGTGGTGCTCAACGGAGGTGATTGAGCAGGGTGCCCATTGCATTAGGCTTCTCAGTATTACAGACTGCTCCAATTTCTGCATTTTCAAACCCCAGAAGGATAACAGGGAGAAGTAAAGAAGAGACTTTCAACACTTCCTTCCTCTACTAGAAATCACCTATCTGATATGTCTCCAGGAGCCTCAGCATTGCCTTAGCCAGCCATTTCAGCAGTCGATCACTAGTAGGTGCCACTCTGAGGTACTTCGCTCCACCTTGTTAACTCTTGTTATGCAAGTAGTCAGCAACCCAGATTGGTTCTGAATCCGTATTGTAGCCATTTTCTATATCATAGAACCTGACTCCTGAGACATTTCTTCCACTTGGAGTTGTTTGCCCAGTTTGCTGTTACCTTCAAACTACTGCCTAACTTCCAAATAATTTATTGCTCTACAGAGTATCTTCTTTCTTAGAGGGCATTATGTCATAGAAAAAATGTTTGCTGTGTTTTTAGACTGAATTCTGTATAATGTTGTTGTGATTTCAGGTGGGATAGAGTTAATTTTCTTCCTAATAGCTGGTATAGTGCTGTGTTTTGGATATAGTATGACAATGATGTTGATAACATGCTGAAGTTTTAGTTGTGGCTAAGTAGCTGTAGTGCTTAAACTCAGGCAAGGACTTTCCAGCTTCCCCTGCTCTGCCAGTGAGGAGGTGCACAAGCATCTGGGAGGGGACACGGCCGGGACAGCTGACCCAGGCTGACCAAAGAGATATTCCCCACCATATAACGTCATGCCCAGTACATAAACTGGAGTTGGCTGGGAGGGGTGGGAATCGCTGCTCAGGGCCAGGCTATCAATCACCGGGTGGTGAGCAATTGTTGCATTGTGCATCACTTGCTTTTGTATATTCCATTATCATTATTATTATTGCTGCTGTTGTTGTTATTATTATTTTCATTTCCTATTCCTTTACTGTCTTACTAAACTGTTTTTGTCTCAACACACAGTTTTTTTCCCTATTCTCTCCCCCATCCCACCTAGCAGGGGGAGGTGGGCAAGCAGCTGTGTGGAGTTTAGTTGAATGGCTGAGGCTAAACCATGACAAATGTCTGTGACTGTATTTATTGCTATTTGAAGACCATCATTTGGAGTTTAGTTTAACAAGATTAAAGCAGTATTAATTCAGTCTCCAGAAGCAAGTGTTCTTATACAGTCACATGATTCTAGAACGCAAAATTTTAGAAAAGTGATAGTAATTTTTGTGAAAGATACAGAAATAAAACGCTTTGTATTATTGGTAAGAATGGCTGTTTTGTTTGCAAGATAGTTTACTTTTGATCCATTTTATGATAGCTGTATATACTTAAAAAAATAATTTAAGAACATGTATTTGTGTATGACTTCCTTTCCTCATAGCATAAGGAAATATTCACAACAAGAAAAGGCAAAAAATGTTGAGAGATATAATGTGGTACAGGATTATAATGCTTGACAATATTCTAGCAATGAACAGGGAAAAACCCAAGATCCTTAGAAGACTTACAAAGGGACATTTCCTATTTATGTAAATTAGGAACATATAAAGAATGATCAAACTAGCTTTCCTACAGAGTGTTAATTTGTTAAATGGAACAGATTGAAAATAACAGGACATTTCACACAGGCATAGGGCATGCAGGCCTATTCCAAGCTAAATGGAATCACAAACAGTAATTTGAAAATAGCATGTCATACATTTTGTCACCTTGACGTATACAGCCATAAGCAAGGTAGTGGGTGTGTTAACCCAGTTTAAAAGCTCTCCATTTTCCTGCTTAATACAGAATATTTTATATTCTAAAAGAGATCTTTATTTCCAAGCACCAGAAAAGTTGTCACATATTTTTGGAAAGCTCACAGCATTTTGTAATGATGCCAATTTGGTAGAAAAAGAATAAATTGTACCATGTGTTATTTATAAAAATAATTCCAACTACGTCTGGATTATTTCCTGAACCAGGTTTAGTGCCTCAGGAAAATAACTGAAGTAAAATCAAATTGCCTATTAAAAATTTGTCAGAGAGATATGTTCCTTATAATGAGAAAGTCCTGACTATTCCTCCTCCAGGGAGAGTAGCTTGCTGCAGTTATCTACCAGCCAGAAGGGGCTCTTTTTTGAAAGACTCTCAGTAGGATGCAAAGAAAACCATGCTTACTCTCTCTCTCCTGTGAGCTGTTTCATATGATGTATTTTGATTATTGGGGCAAAGACTTGACACATGAAGCAAATGTTGCTAATGTTGAGCTTTAGTCGGTCACTCTTTTTGCTTTTACTTTCTATTTGCAGAAAAACATTTTTTTAATTACATGTACACAGTTGAGCATGGCAAGAAATCTCTCTGTATGTAGTCCCCAAATCATTGACAAGTTTCTGTAATACTCTTCTCTTTTCAACCCTCAGGATAAGTCACCCCAGTGTTCTCATCCTGGGGTCAAGCACTTTGTTCAGACTTGGCAGAAATTTGCAACCTCATCATGACCACACCCTATTGCCAACTGTTTGGTACTTAAGAGGGTTTCTACCATCTCTGTTCTCCCACGCAAGAAATGCTCAGAAGATGAGCTTTTGCAGTAAATATATCCTCTCAAAAGTTGTTATTTAGGGAGTAAGTGGAGCCTTATCCAGGATCAAAACACCTGTGAACTTGGATTTCTTCCCCTTCTGATTCTTAAAATATGCATTTTCAGCCAACAACCAAGAAGATGAATGGAAATAATATTAAACTAATAGAACATCTGAACAAAAATCAGCCACTGAAAGTATTCAAAGAATAGAAATTTGTGGTCTTTTACAGGGATTTAAAAAATCTCCTGATGCTGGTACCAAGACATCCCCCTGCCTAAATCTTCTAGTTCTCTCATGGTAGAGATTAGTGAATAGTGTTATCTTTCTGGGTCTTTGGGTAGCATCTCTGAATCTTTTCTCTCTTAATGTAGGGATAACTAATGCCAGGGCACAAGAACGAGGTTAGAAGGAGGAAAAGAAGAAATAAAGGAACAATAATCCATTTATCTTTCAATAAGAGACATAAGGACTTCTGAAAAGCAAGGCAGCAATAGAGATAGAACAAGAGAAGAAGGGAAGACCAGAAGCCTACCTTGAAGATGAAGAAGCAGGAGAAAAGTGAAAGAGCAATTTAAATGCTCATAGTAACTAGCAGCCAGGGAGATGTACATGACATTTGACCCTTCATATTGCATGAGAACCATTGCAGGATGTAATTGGAGCTTTAAATGAGACCCTTCTGTTGGTGCATGCTGTTGGACATGTGTTGAAGGGCATAGTTGTCTTATGACCAACATGTCAAGGTGTAAGCAGTGTCTTCACTAAGCTTCAGAACCAAAGCTGTTGGCTGAATTCTTTCCAAAATTAACACTGCCTCATGTGTGTTAAACACTGAGGTCCAAAACACCATTTAGTAATTGGAATCAGTAAGAAGACTTGTTTAAAGCTGCACTACTGCTCTGAAACAAACCCCACTAACAGAAACAGCCAAAGAAGACTAATGCTATTTCAAGCTACAAATTTTTTGTTGAGAAATACAAAACTTCCTTCCTCGCTTCATTCATCTGCTATTCTGCTTAACTATACTTTTGAAAACAGTGTATTCTTAAAGTTATGGGAATGCATCATCATTTTCTGTCTGTCTCACATGAAACCTCCTACAGGCATGTCCAGCTTCATGTGAAAAGAGTATGTAAAGAGGAAAAATCTAGGAGTTGAAATTTAAGGCCTTCCAAACTGGGAGTGTTGGGAGGAGGAGGGAGGAGAACCCCATGTTATCTCTGCACAACATGAGCATTTGTCAGTTTTGATTGAAGTCAGTTTCCTCATTAGAGTTAGATTTGTGGGCATCTAATGTACAGAGATTGCTGATGTGCTCAAGCGTGTTCAGCTTTCTGTCTGCAAGTGAAGTACATGATGAACTGACTTGAATACCTGTGAAAAGAGATAAAACTTTATTACCTCACATCTAAAGTTAGGGAAGTCTGCCATATCAAACAGAGGAAGACCAAAGTTTATGGTATGTTTTCAGTACGATGGGTCTCTTCGAAAGAAGCTGTGTTTCCACATAGCAGTACCATTGGAGAAAAATAATTACAGAATCAGTGAGAGGCTCCATAATTAATAAGATTCAAGAGCACAAAGCTGCTTAATGTAACGTGGCAATTCTGAACCACAGATAGTGTCAGCAAGGGCCTTCATTTACAAAGATTCATTCACTATCCCTGGAAAACCAGGTGTTACTAGTTTCATCAAAACCTGAAATGGTACACACATGGAATTATTTCATTATTATGCAGTTAGGAAAGTAATGCTTTGTTATTGTTTATATCTACCCTCTGCACTTTCAATTACTTTAAGTTTCATTACATTTGCATCTGTTTGGTACACTGAGTTGCAACAAGACACATATAACACTTGGCCAAATATTGAGCACAAAAATAAGGCTTAAAGGCATCTCAAATTTTAAAATGGTTTGAAGTTATACTCTGTGTACTCCAAGCAAGCAGGAGGGCAGACAAGTTTGGTTGAGAAACCGCTTTTAAACAGCAAGTGTTTTATTTGTTATTTTATTTCATCTTATATGCTGATGTCTGCACCCAATAGTTTCAGCAGACTGAACACTTATTCAGAGAATAACAGATTTCCTGAAGGAAAGAAGCAGCATATTAAAACCATTAATTAAAGAGATGTTCTATTCAAGTCTAGGAATAGCAGCCTTTTCATTATACATATGTGAAATAAAGTCATAAAAACAGACTGCAAACTCGAATGCTTAAAATGTAAAAACCTTATTGTTTCATCTGCAGAAAATGGGGGAATAACTTGTGTTCTCTCCATTTCACACCTTTTACCACTGCAATACCAGCTTGTAGTCTGAAGAGGTAAGAGGTAATTCTAAAGAAGAGTCTAAAGAGGTAACTCTAAAGAGGTAAGAGGTAACTCTAAAGAGGTAAGAGGTAATTCTAAAGAAGTAACTCAGGCTTTAATATTGAATCAACTGTGTGTGGGTTCATTCAAAAAGGATTTTAACTCTAGGTACATCTGACAAGGTGGAAGTTCTGAAGGGTTTCAGAAAATAGCTTGAATAAAAAGTTAAAATATTAGCTATGCTGCTTTCTGTAACATGAGCGAAGACAATTAGAAATATTCTGCTTATGCATTGAATAGCGTATTTGAGATCTAAAGATGTTAGCAAGATCCATGGAGATACTACATCAACAAAAGGATGAGAAAAAATAATTTTAAAACCAGCCAAGAAAAAGACATGT
Organism: Phaethon lepturus; assembly: GCF_000687285.1. NCBI lineage: Eukaryota > Metazoa > Chordata > Aves > Phaethontiformes > Phaethontidae > Phaethon > Phaethon lepturus. The sequence goes on along the minus strand of NW_010519097.1, from coordinate 1,760 downwards.
TTTAATCCTTTCATAAGGTATAGAAGAGGGTACAAAAAGAGATTTTTCCCTTCCTAATCCTAGTCTTAAATTTCCCAAACACTCTTCCTGTTTCTGTAAATAAATAGCAAAAAGAAATGAACAAAGGTATTACGTGTCGAGGCAAAAATCCTGTAGTTAGGAAAACATAAAGAATAGTAGCATATTGATAGCATATTGGAACAGTGATAAAATCAAATTAAAACATCACTTATTTTATAGGTAGCTTGTAACTTAACATTAGGAAATGTAAATTAAAGCTCTGAAAACTGGAACCCTTCAATGTGACCTGACATATTTAAATCCTTATCTCCTCCATTTTCTCTTCTGTTTAGAAGTTGTTGCAGAGCCTTGTAAAAACCTGTGGCTTTGACATAACACTTCTGTTCTCCTGAAACATCTGCTGCTAAAATTATAAAAGCTCAAATTCTGATATTGTGGAAGTGAAGAGTTGCATTGTGGGTGTTACAGGGAATGTCAAATTGGTTAACTGAATTTTTGGAACTGATTCTGGGATTTTTTTCATCTTGTTCTTATCTTGACTTGATTAAAAAAACAAAACAAAACAAAACAAACAAACTTACCTGAATCCATTCCTTTCTGAATGTCTCTACTTACAACAAATTCTTGGGTTTGTACAAGCTCAGATCTTGAAAAATAGATCTGAATAAGACACCTATAGTCAAAGACAAGATCCTCAGACCTTATGTTCAAAAAGCCCACAAACTTTTAACTACTGAATCCTGAAGGTTAGTTTACTAACGCAATGAAAAATTTGCTTTGGTAAATCTAGAAACATGTCCAATTTGATATTTATTGAGATGAAGATCTTAAATAGGCATTAAGTTATTTCTTTCCTTGAATTGTTTTCTGAGGTTCTTAGTTTTTTACAGGCATTGATCACACATGTTAAACTTTAATAGAAGATAAGTTATAAACAAAACCCTTAAACTATTTTAGTGAAAAGAAAGTTAAGCATAAAGTAAAGCTTTATGTACTTCCATGTTCTGCTGGAAGAGTTTAATGTTGTCAAACATTGCTTTAGAGCCCATACATAAAGAATTCGTATTAAAAAGGTTTGAAAAGTATTTTCAGATAGTCTTGACCCGTGAAATTATAGACCAGTCAGCCTTGCCTCCATCCCTGGGAAGGTGATGGAACAGCTCCTTCTGGAAGCCATCTGTAGGCATATGGATGAAAAGAGAGTTATCAGAAGTAACCAGCATGGATTCGCCAAGGGGAGATCATGCTTGACCAACCTGATAGCCTTCTGTGATGGAGTGACCAGCTGGGTAGATGAAGGGAGAGCAGTGGACGTGGTTTACTTTGACTGCAGTAAGACTTTTGGCACTGTCTCCCATAACATCCTCATAGTGAAGCTCAGGAAGTATGGGTTGGATGAGTGGATTGTGAGATGGATCAAGAACTGGCTAAGCAACAGAGCTCAAAGGATTGTGGTCAGTGGTGCAGAGTCCAGCTGGAGGCCTGTAGCTAGTGGTGTTCCCCAGGGGTCAGTACTGGGTCCGGTTTTGTTCATCAATGACCTAGATGAAGGGTGGAAATTTACCCTCAGCAAGTTTGCTATGATACAAAACTGGCAGGAGTGGCTGGGCTGCCATTCAACAGGATCTGGACAGACTGGAGAGCTGGGTGGAGGGAACCTCCTGAAATTTAACAAGGACAAATGTAGAGTTCTGCACCTGGAGAGGAGCAACCCCAAGCACCAGTACTGGCTAGGGTCT
>NW_010519096.1:0-2044 GCF_000687285.1 Phaethon lepturus | reverse complement strand
GCCCACCGCGTTCGCTCATCCTGCCCCGGGACCCGCTGGCACACACGGGCCTGGCTCCTCCGCAGCCGTCGCCCGCGGCGTCCTGGCCAAAAGCGAGAGCCTGGGGCTACGGACAGACAGACGGACTTCCACATCCGCATCGCCGGGGTGCAGATACTGTCTCTGCCATTTGGGCTATTTCTGCTGACAGCGTGACACGGCTTACTGTCATAAACAGCGTCTGGCTGTAGTACGAAAACGCCCTGTAGCAAATCCCCCGGGATTCAGCAAAACGGGACCAGAAGGAAGGATTTGTGTTAAATCCACAGCTGCAAAGCGTCAGTGTTTCTGCTTCCCAAACATGCTGGCAAAATACTTTCCTCCATTTCTTTTAATGTCATCACATTAATGCCATTTCATATTTTCCAGAGCACACCCTAAACAACGTGTTGGCAACAAAACGTCTGGAACACAAGCTGGACGTGGAACGTGCCTCCCGCATCAACCTCCTCGTCTTAAGCACTGAACGACCTGCCTTGCGGAAGAGGCGAGTTCCCACCTCCCGTGCAGAGCAAGCGCTGGCCCCGGCCACCCGACCCTGCGACCGCGTCCGGCATGTTGGGCGAGGAGCAGATATGAAGCTAAATTAGAAAACAGTAACAGAGCAATTGTATAACTTGAACCTATGTAGCTTGTTCTGCAACGGCAGAAGTTACGTTGAATACGTAGAAGAGTAAGAATGGAGCTGCCTGTTTTTCCCTGCTCACTTTTGACTTGCCTAAAAAAATGTATCTGGCTGAGAGGGAAGCACAATGGTCAAAATCATCCCAAAGCGCTCAGGTTTCTGCTTCCAGCTTGGCCGCAGGATTTAAGGAGGATGTTGTTCTGATCAAAGAGCATTGTTCTGATTAAAAGCAAAATATTTTTGCCTTTATACAATATATATGACAAAATATAACGTTGGGTCAGTGTTAAATTCTCCAAGGTTTTTCCGGCGGGTCCCGGGGAGACCTCGCGGATGGGGCGGATGACTCCAGGCGCAGACGGAGCCGCAGGGAAGCCCGAAGCGCCGGCAGGATGGTTCCCCTCCGCAGACATCAGACATCCCCGCGCCCCAGCCCTCGCACCGGTGCCCGGCCACCCCGTCGCGGCTGGCGTTTCCCTTTCAGCGCCCCATTTGCTCCAGGTCTCTCCTCCCACCCCGGGGTCTCCTGCTTTGGGACTTGTCGTCTTCTACTCCCATAATCTCCTGACAAAACCTGAAGAGAACAGGAAGTCTTTTGGCTTGGCCTTTGGTCCCCAATTTCTGCTTGAGCCACATTGGCGTGCGTTGGCTCTCAAGGGTTAAACGGTCACACCAGAAATTCCTCTTCCTGTTGTACCGAATGTGTCATTTTTTGGTTAATGCAAAGGTAGACAAGTCGCTCTGCCAACTCCGCTGCCGCACTGCCTGTTCTTCGCATGCAGAACAGCCTCGTGTTTCTGTTGTCATGGGGAATCCCCTACGCCGGTCTTTACTTTGCACCTAGCGTGAGAAGGGCCGGAGTTTATAACTTAATTGCGTGAGTCACATCAATACACAAATCTGGCCGTATGCGAAGTGCAAAAGCAGTAAGAGCGACGGGTGACTTTACAGCTTCAGGAAATGTCGACATGCTTTTGCTTTGAGCGAGCATCGGAGCAAACACGTGTTATGTAAATGCACGCGGTTGCGCAACGCGCTCCTCGGCGCTACCGGCCTCTCATCCGCCGGCGTGCAGAGAGCGGCTGACCGGCTCTCGTCGAAAAGGGTGCCGAAAGCGGAGCTCTGTGCGGGACCCGGGCTGTGGTGAGGGGAACACCGCAGCCCGTCCACTCCGACTTCTCCAGCTTCATCCCACGGACAAAACACGCCGGGTCAAGCCAGCAGGCGCGCTGGCTGCGGCGCCGTTTCCCTGCCAAAATGGATTTTCTTCTCGCCGGCGCAAACACGCCTGATGCCAGCGCCGGCGCGCTCTCACGCGTGCCGGGTCGATCGGATTTTATTCTGAGCGTTCGCATCCGCTGCTGAAGAAAACAGGCAAGC
>NW_010519095.1:0-233 GCF_000687285.1 Phaethon lepturus | reverse complement strand
CGAGAAGCAGAGGTCGGCTCCTTCCAGGCACGTGCCTGCCTCGGACGCGGGGCTTCGGCACGCTGCCTGCGCACGAGGACGGAGCCGGAGATATTCCGAGCCAGCTGCTCTGTGGCTAATGCGCCTCTTGCTTCTTGGAGGCGCTGAATAAGGTGGTGCGACTTAGCGCTCAGGTGGGTGAATAATGTTTTTTGATCTCTGCCGTGCGGCATGATTGTGCTGGTGCTGTGAGG
>NW_010519094.1:16120-20100 GCF_000687285.1 Phaethon lepturus | reverse complement strand
GGCAGCGACCGGAGCGCGGAGGGCGACGGGGCCCGGACCCAAGGCAACCGGGCTGCCAGGCGCAGCCATACCTACCCGCGGAAGGAAAAGCGTACCCCCTCCACAGAGAGGGAAAACTCAGCCTGTCGGATGTCATCATCCTCGAATGGTGTAAAAAACCTGCAAAATAATAACAGAATATTTTGAGAAGTTTATGAAGTTACTTGACTGTATTTAGGAGCCCTTCTGTCTCGCAGAGCCCAGCTTGCCAAGCCTGGCAGTACCTGCTGCTGGCTCAGGCACTGCAGGACAGCTTAAAGGCCAAACCACAGAACAAGAAAGAAATGCAGGCTGGGTGCCCTGGCCCCTGGGCTGTGTCTGGGTGAAAAAGTAACGTTTATTCGCAGCAGGTGGGGGAAAGTGTTTTGTCAGGCACTTGGGTCGCTCAACTGCTCCAGGGCAGAGCAGGGAGGCCTTTTCCCCCCAGTCTCTGCTGAGGCCTTTGTACTGCAGGTGATGGCCTAGCCCTGAACAAGGCAGAAGGCACATAAGCCAATGCCAACTACTAGTGAAAACAGGTGGAGGTGGAAGTATCTTTTTTTATGGGACTGAGGAGTGAGTAATTTGCTGGAGCTAGTTTGGTTGGAGCCAATGGCTGCAACATACACTTAACTTGTATCACAGCAAGAGCCATGCTTCAGTCCCATATCATTAAGAATTGCTTCCAAAGAATTACAGCTTCTAGCATAGATGGGCTCTCTAGCACCTTCTTAGTCATATTATCAAAGCATTATCCAGTTCCCATGACAAATTGAAGTCCCAAGTTAGACTTACCAGATTTACAATGATACTAGCACAAGGCAGAAAATATTCCCCTTATGAAAAACACTGACACAGAGAATGTACTATTGAACGTGTGATTACAGAAACACATGAATGAAAGACTGAAGTACTACTTCAGGTAGCACAGGACTGAGCATCTGCTGTGTATGTTAAAACAAAGAGGTATTACTTAACACTGCAAAGAAACTGATGTAGGGGCACATAAATACCTTTAGTGTATATATATATAAAAATACCCTTAGTAGAGTCTACATTCTGTTGTTAAGGACTGGTTGAAATACAGTAGAAGCTCTTAAGGAACAGCATTGATTCATGAAGAAGCAAACTTGCTCTCCTTTGCCTCTACTGCAATTATAGCAGCTGTACAGCAGCATAGAATCATAGAATAGTTTGGGTTGGAACAGACCTTTAAAGGTCATCTAGTCCAATGCCCCTGCAGTAAGCAGGGACATCTTCAACTAGATCAGGTCGCTCAGAGCCTTGTCCAACCTGACCTTGAATATTTCCAGTGATGGGGCATCTACCACCTCTCTGGGCAACCTGTGCCAGGGTTTCACCACCCTCCTTGTGAAAATTTCTTCCTTATATCTAGTCTAAATCTACCCTCTTAGTTTAAAACTGTTATTCCTTGTCCTATCATTATAGGCTCTGCTAAAAAGTCTGTCCCCAGCTTTCTTATAAGCCCCCTTTAAATACTGAAAGGCTGCAATCAGGTCTCCCTAGAGCCTTCTCTTTTCCAGGCTATTGAATATTGAAGTATATATCTCTCTAGTAATATTGATGTTAACCTTTCACCTCCAAGAACAACTGGCATTTGCAGCTTAGACAAGTTGAACAGATTTAGCGAATGTCAATACTGAAAGTCATGAGGAAAGGTAAAGACTGTTAACCCACACCTGTGCCTTTCCATGGCTGTGTGTGCTAATAGTTAATTGTCCAGCTCCTATCACACAGCTATTGACCATCATAACTGTCTCTTAGTAGGCTGCTCAGAGAGGCTTAAGAATAGTTGCCATGAACTACATGCATCCTTTGCCCTATCCACAATAAGAGGATATTTATAGTTGAACTGCCAAGGTCCTCCTCTGAGGAAGTAAAAAAATTGCATCAGACCTGTTGTTCCAGCCCTATGGGTAGGATTTTCCTTAAAAAGGCAGCAAACTGATAAAGCATGCACCAACAATACATGGTTATTCTACAGCTGGTGAAGGTCTTCCACTTTTACAGCACCACCACCATCTTCTAAAAAAAGTAAGCATGCAACGGATACCTATTTCTTTATTAGCATGCTGATGTCAAAGCTTATTAAACGTCCTGTAACCAAAGAAAAGGGCGACTGCAGGATAGTTTTGAAATAAGGGCGCACTTCCAAAACACAAATAATCGAGCTGATTTCGTACATTACTCTCTTGTCCGTTGGCTCCTTCTAGTGGCCTTCCCCGGGCGCTACAATTACCTGATGACCCAAACCCTTCCTTACCTACCTACCTCAAGGTCTCAACGAACTTCATTTAGCCATGTAATCACCAAAACAGCAGACAAACTTGTCTGAGCAGCAGCAACAGCTTTCAGTAAGATATACACAGAAAGACAGACCTCAGTCTTCTAAGTATTTCCACTGAAGTTTGTTTGCCTCTAACTTCTCAGGCTTCTTGTATGCCAGAGAAAACTACTGCCGAACATGGCGAGATCCTGTGGAGACAGAGTACAAAAAGCCTAATGCAAAAAAATGGCACTGGGAGAGTTGCTATTCATGGCACTTGCGGGCAGTGTTTTATGTGGTCTCTCCTAGCTTGATGCAATTAAGTCTCCAATTCAAAATACCAAAATTGAGAGAACATATAGAACATGATATAGAACATTCTACCTAGCATGTTAAGGTAAGAGCAATATACTGCTGTTTATTCTAGTGTATACCTTAGAAATAACAATTGACACATCTTACATTTTAAAGGAAATGCTTTCTGAATTTGCCCTTGCCTCTGCCAACACACAGCTAGTGACAGCTCTCTTCTGTCTGGTAGCAGTGGTAGTAGTTTGGAAGCGGTAAACTGAAGATTAAAATGAAATGTATGCAATGAAATAAAAATAGGAAGAGTTAATTGTTGGTAACTTAACAGTCTGACCGAGCCTGTCCAGAAGCACAGTGCTTTGCTGTTCCTCCTCAATATGCTTATTCATGTTTGGTTTCCATCAAAAGCATTCAACTATCCACTCTCCCCTACTTGACCACATTCCAAACCAAGATTTGCTACTCTTTGCTGCATGGTTTTGTATACTGCATTTGTTTGTACTACTGAAGAACTGAAAATACTACAAAAGACAACAGTTTTAGTAAATACATATCACTTACATAGCTGAGGACAGCTACCCCACAAGCTTGTGATACGCAAGGCCTCATGCTTTTGTTATATTACAATACAAAAATACTACTGATCCTTTTACAGATTAATACTATGCATAAAATGTAGTGCTGCAGGTAAATGGCATACCTGAAGATTTTTCATACATTGAAAACTACATTGAATACATGTACCACTAATCCTGCAGAAGATGCTTCTACATTATAAACTAAGTTACAGCATACCTTATGTTTTATTAGCACAAGAGCATAATTGCCTATATAAGCTATTCACTGTCAACTGTGTTAGCTACCTTCTCAAAGAACTGGCTGAAAAGGACACTTATTTTAATCACTGCATTTATTTTTTATCTTATCTAAGCAACAGAGATGGGTGTTCATTTACAACCCAAGCACTCTGCAGTATATTAAAATACATTCATAATACACCCTCTTGCCTTAAGATAAAGGTGAAAGATCTTACTGTATTTGTCAAGATGTATGTTTGATTTCAAAGTTCATCTGGCCTACCTTGTTTGTAAAGTGTGCCTGTAGATTCCACACTTTTGAGATCACAGTAAGCTGAAATATCAGAAGTAGTGCTATAGGAAATTAGTATCAGATTGTAGCTGAGTTGGGGTAGTATGCTCTCAGATACAGCTATCTATCTGTTTTAAGTTCAGTACCAGCACAAATACCATCTAGTATGTTTTAGAAATTATCTCTGTAACAAAAGAACTATTTAATTGGCAGCCTGGTATGATTATCTTCAGTATATGAGACAGCTTGGTATCTGCATACCTGTATGTTTTTAGTG
>NW_010519094.1:9918-16089 GCF_000687285.1 Phaethon lepturus | reverse complement strand
AAAGAACAATAAAATTCTGGAGAACAAAAGTTTTCTACAAACCTGAGCTAGCACATCCACCTTCTAAAAATGTTCCAAGGAGAACACCTGAACATTAACAGCACATTTCAGACACTGAATTATTCTTATAGTATCTATGCCAAACATGAGTTACAGCAGCCATTAGAAACAAATCAAACTAAGGAAATAATCTCATTACACACTGATAAAAGACAGTTATGAAAGACCGAAGAAACAGGCCATTCTCTTGTTTATAACCACTTAAATTTTATTTTACAGTATATTTGTGACATTTTATGTTACTATAACCAAAGATCAGGGTTGTTTACAAATATAATGGCTGCCATTTGATGTAAACAATTAAAAAGTGTCTCTACATATTAAAATTTTACATCATGATTTTGTTTTAAATTGAGTTACTCTTGTGCCATCAGGTATTAGTGGAGAAGAACTAATTTAAGCAAAAATAGTTTTCAGAAGTTAGATGTAGAAACTGAGAAGCCTCAATAAGATTTCAAAAGACCACTCCCCCATCACTGTAAAAAGGAAGAAAGCAAATTCTTTCAATGAAGTTGCAACAAAGAGTCAACCAAGTCCATTTTTATTAAGGCTTCTTTACATATTATTGAATCCCATCATGCCTTTCATATTCCCAGCAGCACCTTGTTGAAATTGTCTCATCATTGACTGCAATCCTGCCATGCCACCTGCAGAAAATAAGTCAGAACATAGATGTGTTAATTAACTCTGAAGCACAGCTATCTTGTTTCTGAGGCCTCATTACAGCACACACGATTTCAATAATATACAAAAGCCCAAGACTGTCAAGCCAGGTTTAAATGGCTATTGAAAATGAACAATTGAGTGAGTAATTACAGAAAGGTCTGCAAAACACCAGGCTTAAAGTAGGTTTTAAGATGACCTGTGCATTATGATCTAGACAAAAGAAAAAGCCGTGAAGGAATAACTATTATTAATTAGTAAGGTTCCAGTATGGGCATCTTTATTTACAGCTGCTCTTGTCAAATTTAATTATTTAAGGCAAAGCTTAGAAGAGAAGCGAGGTTTAGGAATAGATTTGCTTTTACTACAGTCATGCTTTAAGTCATCACTTTACTATTTCATCAGACACTACTCCAGTTGCTTATTTTGAGAGCTGAATCCAAATGAAGAGACAAGATGAAGCACTGCTAAGTGCAAAGCATTCATAACATATGGACTAAACCTTTGATTCTTGTTCGAAAACCTAGAAATACTTAATACTGATATATAGTGCATACATTGTCATACCACCTTCCTCACTTCTGTATTTCAAATGCTCCACTATAATTGGCCGTCCTTTCTTGAAGCTGTAAAAAGCTAACACATACCCATATGATGAAGAACTCTTGGATCCATCATCTTTGCCATCTGTTGGTTCAGTTTGGCCAGTTGAGATGGATTTACATTCTTTGACATATCACCACCTAAAAAAAATTAATGAAAGAAGCAAAGGTAAGAAAGGGGATTAATATATGGGGCTAAAAAAAGAGAATCTTACCTTCTAATTCTAGGTGCAAATCCATTTGAGTCCATGATCAAAAGTTACTACATCAGCCACTTAAACATATTTTAAGAATCAACAGTCCCCGTGCCCCACATACCAGACTGAAGTGTCAGTATTGTAGTAGTAATGAAGTCTACATTGATGAAGCCAAAAATACAGTAGTTTTTACTGCTAAGTTACACATTATTGTCATTAAGGGCAGTGCAGCTCTTACCAGTTACATCAAAGAGCTTTCAAGCGTCATGAAAATGAGCGAGCTGCAACTCACTTTCTCCTCTCCCAACACCCAGTTGACATTTTCACATCTCCTCTTGTGTTCACACATGAAGTGACCTCCCCACTCAGCTAATAAATGTTTTTCTTTTTTACCTTTGAAAAGCCCTTTGATGCCTCCCATCTTTTTCACCATCTGTGCAAACTTAGTGTATTGGGTCAAAAGCTCCTGAACATCTCTGGTAGAAACACCTGAACCTCTTGCTACTCTTTGGATTCTTCCTGGCTGCTTACTGAAAACTTTGGCACCATCTGTACTGTCAAGTTCTGCAATTACAATATGGGAAAGAAAAATCCATTCAGTTACAGACATTAAAATCTGTTACAGCTGGTAGCAAACTTGTTCTTGTTATTGTTGAGAGTTTAGTTGAGCCAGAGAAGAAAAAAACCTAGTTTTAGAAGTGACAATGTAGAATTTTACATAAATAATTGAGATATAATATTCTAAGGAATAGTACTAAAAAGCTGTTATGTTCATATGTTAAATCACCATGATAGAAAAAGTCCCTTGAATAAATTATGCTCTCAGCATACTTGGTCTTAAGCCATATTAGTGGGTTTAGCTCAACGGTAAGAGCATACTACTCCTGCAACAGTTATGGGTGGATTAGAAACAACACGCCTTGAATTCCAGAAACGAGGCTATGTCACCAAGTAAATTTGAGGGTGGGTAGGAAGAAAGACAGCAATGATATATTAAAGATGAATGTAGCTTTTAATTTGCAAGTATAGTGTTAATAATTTAAGAAGCACAGTTACAGCATGAAAAATAAAGATACATTAATTTCTAATAGAATGCTTCAAAATACCACCCATTCTACACAAGACAGAGCAGCAACAGGCAATTGTCAAGGTATCTCTCTAAAATTTTTTACTTATTCAGAAAATTTGAGACGCATATGTACTCTTTGTCATTTCTAAGAGTGATAAATGCTCATCATTTTCTGTCACTATAGATGCTGCCTTATTGTCCAACTTGTTTCCAAAAAGATCTCTGTAAATAAGCTTTTTTAACAATGTTCAAAAAATAGTGAGTGAAGTTTGTTTTACCTTGGTCATTCATACTGTCCATTATAGTCATTAGTTTCTTTAGCCTTGCCATCGATTCCTGTTCATTGCCTTTACTCATGAAGTCAGTTCCAAAACCAGGGATCATACCCTTGTTTTAAAAATGGTAAAAAAGCTGTGTCAGAATAGCCAAAGCTAACTTTAATTAAGCAGCCAGAAATATGGACAGCAAGTTTAGTTCAGCAGTTATGTACCACAGTACATAATCATTTCACCTTTTTGAAAAACATAAAGCACACACTGTAAACTCTTCATTGAAACTGGTGTTAAGTTTACAGCAGAAGTTTGTCAAGTATAAATGAAAATCTGATAAAATAAAATGATTATTGGGATAACTAACCAAGATCTGACTGAACGGTCCCATTTTCATGATGTTTTGGAATTGTTCATACATATCTCTTAATGTAAATTGACCTGAAGTACAACAAAAAAAGGTTAGCAGAAGTCACACTAGAGTAGTCCTTTCTCAATTACTCTTTATATTTACCAGGTAAATACTATACTGCATAGATAACTAGATAAATAAACCTCTTCTCCACTATTAACATGGCTAAACCATTTTAGATGGCACACCTAAGAGTTAAGCTAGTTATTCTGCAGTTATAGACAGTTACAGTCTGACAGACCCACCACTTGACAAAATGTACCTCAATTTACTTGCCTGCTACATTTATTAGAGAAATAATAACCATTCTTCACTATGCACATGAAACAAGTTACTTGTCTCTACACATAACACAAATTAACTCAGTTGCCTACATCTCTGAGAGAACCTGATATGATTAGGTCATGGTAATACACCCACTACTCAGGCCTTGGGAGTAACTTACCATGTTTGAGCTTTTCTATAAGTGCTTCGTTATCATCCAATTTTAACTCATTTACTTTATCTATCAATCCTTCAATGTCACCCATACCTGGAAGAAAAACAGCAGCTCTGAAGTTAGCATTAAAAAAAATTACACTGACTATTATCCAATTCAAAGTGTCTTAAGTACAGCTGTACATAGTACATACCAAGAAGTTTGCTGATGAAAGGCTGTGTTTTAAAGGGTTCAAAGTCATCTATGTGTTCGCCAGTTCCAATAAAAATAATAGGACTCTTCGTGGCAGCAACTCTGCAGTAAAACATATTTGAAATATATACAAAATGGCCTCTTAAAAACCACCCATCTTTTGTACCACCTATTAACATAATCAGCTAGGCATCATAAACACAAAGCATCCGCTCATCCGCTCTGAAATACCTTTCTTACTCCTCAAACTATTAATGCAAAAACATCCAGCATTTAGGATGGGTAGTTGGGAGTAGCTGACAAGATGTTTCTCTAATTAGTACTTTGTAAAATACAAACTCTGCTTTGAAAAATCAGAAGTAGAAGTTGCTTATTTTCATTGCTGAGTTTAAAGAAACTTGAGAGGAAAGAAAGAAAAATACAACATCCCCACTTTATCCTAATATTGGGAGGTCAGATGAGGCATTAATTACTTTTTCTTCAAGGTACCTCCTACAACAGACAGCAATTTCATTTTCATAGTAAGAAAAATCAGACCTTTTTCACCAATCATTTGCACTAACTTTTAGATGAACTCAGCTTCCAGTCTACAGAAAGTATAGAACACAGCAGACTTAATGCATACAAGCACATGACAACTGGAACAAGCTTTTGGTGTTTTCATTTTGCTCTTTAGTTTTCCATCACTACGCTATAAATAACAGCAAAATACATATGGCAGTTTAACAGCTCTAACACTTAAGATCAAAGTCAGACAACGATTTAGTAAGTTGGTGTCAGTTAACTTTGACTGTTTTGACAAATTAATCTCAGCTCCATACAAGCTATACCATTGAAACGCAGCTGAAGATTAGTCTGACATGCCATCATGTAAGGCTGAAGATAAAATGTAACATTTTCTAGTCAATAGAGTCTGTCAAGCTAGAGCACACGGGAAGTCCAACAAGAATGGAATTTGTGTTAAGTATGACTGCAGACTGATTTTTTTACCAAATTGCTGGACGCTGGCAATACAGAAGTTTGATTTGCATTGCAGTTTTAAGGCCACTAGATATGACTAACTAGAGTTTTTCTCCTTTCGGAAAAAAATTTGGGGCATTATATGAGAAGCAAAACTTTTCATGTAAGCCATATCTATTAAGTCCAAATTTGTATTTTTGGTAAAAACTCTTGATACACAAGAGGCAATAAATAAAATTGCTTGATGCTGTTTTCAGAAGACAGAAGTCTGACGTGACAATGCACACTACTGTATTGGAAGTACATCATAATACCTCATTCTGACTAACATTAAATATCAGTGGGTGATCCCATGCACCAGAAGTAGGGTAAGAACATAACTGTTGCAGACTTAAATGTCAGATTCTGTGCAGTGTGACAGTGACACTTTCACAAGACAGGTTTCTGTGAGACACCAAACCATTTCATGGTTGTCCATGCATGGACAGATGTTGGACACTATTATATTGTAATACTTACGCACTAAGAGCTCCACCTCCTTTTGCATGTCCATCAAGCTTAGTAACAATAACAGAAGCTACATCTACTTTATCTTTGAAAGCTTTAGCTTGAGCTTCGCAAGCTTGGCCAATGGAAGCATCCATCACATAAACAATGTTGTCTGGTTGCTAGGAGAAATAAGATAGACACAAAATAAGCACTTCCTGCTTTCTTAAACAGTGTTCATGCATTATGTTCAGTAGCAGAACTTACTGCAATAACAGTACGTTAAGGGCTGCGCGGCTTAAAAGAAAAGGGCAATTATTTCATTAACAGTATTATCTAAAGACCATTCGAAAATTCTGATGCTGTATTACTACATGAAACTTGTCTACAACACAGAGTATCAAAATTTAATAGGTTTACAGTTATTGCTTGCATTTTGAGTCATTTTAGCCAGTATCTCAGCCAATAAACAAATTAGTATCTACAAGCAATTAATGGCTAACAACATCTTCCATTCGGTTTTACATTTAGAGCTTTACAATATCCATTCCTCCAAAAACAAGTTAGTCATTAGCAAGAGTTGTGTGGGAAGTATCATTGTCATGGAAGACCACAGAATCAAATAGCCAGACTTTTTAAACTTTAAATACAAGAAACACCAGCTTCATTTACATATAAAAAAATGTTTAAAGTTATCAAATCATCTTCTCCATTTCAGGGCAATTATTTGTCACAGTCACAGAAAACTTAGTACACATAGCTACAGGAAACCAGATCAGACTGGTTCTTTTATCTAGTTTCTCAATGCAATGATCCTGAAAA
>NW_010519094.1:0-9887 GCF_000687285.1 Phaethon lepturus | reverse complement strand
AGCAGGAATGGTACAGTCCTGCTAGGTATATGTGGGCGAGTATCCTTGAATTACAGATAGAAGAATTAAAACTGACACAGAACTATCAAGCACTGATCATCTGGCCCTTGTTTATTCCTATCTGTTTGTAATTTCTAATATAATCTAGGAGTTAAAGTACTGACACATTCCAGAGGAGCAAAATCCACACAGAACATTAGGAGAGAAACATAAATGAATTGTATTCAAATTACTGTAACAGAAGTTACTGTATTTCTTGGAACTACTCACTATGGCATTAGCAACTTGTAACATCTCTTCAAACAAAGAGTCTTCCTGTTTGTGACGTCCACTTGTATCAACAATGATGATTTCAAAGTTTTCATTCTTAAATTTCTCAACGCCTTCTGAGGCAATAATTACAGGATCCATTTCTGTATAACTGATCACATAGAGAAACATATATATATGCACAATTCTTTGTTCCCAAAGAAATTAATTCAAACTTTCAGCACTTGACTGTAAACTTGTTAACTGCAAATTTATCTGGATTTCAAGAGGGACTTCCTCTTATATCAAGCAAAAATTGATTAAAAAATATGCCTTCCTAAGCCATTTGCCCTTACTGTTCAGTGAACTGAAGCACAACGAACTCGCTGTCTCACCTGCTAAAGACTGCACCAAGTTCTACTAGCCCCTCTGAAATAAGATTTAACTGAGCACCTAGACAATATACCTCCAGTGAAGCTTACAGGAAAGTTATTTACTGCTTTATAAAAGCTATTTTAGGTCCACTGTTGCCTCTACTTGCCAATAAGAATTAAGGATTCAAAAAATCATATCCTTTGGTGTGTAAAGATACTTCCTGAAAATCTGAATGTGGCTGGTAAAGGCCTATAAACTGTTATATGCTGAGCAAGTGTTCTGGGGAATTATCCCCCGATCTCTTCTTACACTATCCCTACCTGCTACTACTGGCAGACAATATATTGAACTAGGCACAATTTTCATCTGATCAGAGCAAATATTATAATAAAATCAAAGTAATTAAGCAACACCGGATGGGGCTTAGTTTGAGATGTTCAATAAAGAATAATACATCACTGGAGTTGAATCGTTCTCCAAACTTACTCTGAAAGATGCTTACCTCCCATAAAAGGGAATTCTTGCTTTCGTGGCATTCTGCTTTAACTGGTCAAAAGCACCTGTAAGACAGGTATAGTCAAGGGACTATTTAAAAAAATCTTTAACACTTAAAGAGCCACACCATTCAAGACTATTACCTGCTCTGTATGTGTCTGCACATATTAAACATGTCTTCCAACCTTTCCTCTGATAGAAGTACGCTAACTGTGAAAAAGAAATCCAAAACAACTAGTTACACCAAAACCCCACTAGAAAGCATGACATTGTATAACAGCTTAAGTCACTGAAGTACATACAAAGGACAAAAAGACAAGCCAGCCTTCCTATAACTGAGACCACTTAGTAACACTGTACACCTATCAAATGTTAGTATCTCCATTATTTAGAAAAGTATGTTATATACATAATTATTAATGGCAAGATGAAAACAGCTGCTTGATTCTGCTCCTGATGTCTGTTTCCTGAGCTAGGAATGACTACAAATAATTCCAGTTCCCATTTTACCAATTCCTGGATTCTGCTTACTGTTAATACTGCAGATAGGACTAGCTTTTAGGAACTACTCAAAGCAGTAACTACTTCAATATTAAGTACTGTAATGGCTACAATTTGTACAGCTCTGTTCCTGTACTTCCAGAAGAACAAAGATATTTCCATTGCAAGGACATGTTCCAAAGCAACGGATGGAATCCTTACTTTCTTTTAACATTCAGCTTCACTGGTACAATGTACATTTGCAGAACATTCAATTTACCAAAGACAAACTTCCAAAATAGTTTGCCTACAGAAGCACTAGGAAAGTTTTATGAAATTCAGTGTAGACTATATGTGAATCTTAGAAGCAGATGACCAAAAAAAACCCCAAAACCCAAAGATGCACCAGTCTTTCCATAGCACAATTTTTCCTCCCAACATCATAAATACGCTGAGTTGATTCAGAGCATTCTTTTTTAGCCTTAAAAATACAAATCCAAGTTTCCTCAATTAATTTAGGGCTAGAACAGGTTTCACACAACCCCCTCTCTGCTGGTTCTGGCTGGGGTAGAGTTAATTTTCTTCTAGTAGCTAGTATGGGGCTGTGTTTTGGATTTGTGCTGAAAACAATGTTGATAATACAGGGGTGTTTTAGTTACTGCTGAGCAATGCTTACACAGAGTCAAGGCCTTTTCTGCTCCTCACACCACCCCACCAGCGAGTAGGCTGGGGGTGCACAGGAAGTTGGAAGGGACACAGCCAGGACAGGTGACCCCAACTGTCCAAAGGAATATTTCATACCATATGACATCATGCTTAGCACATAAAGCTGGGGGGGGAGAAGGAGGCTGACATTTGGAGTGATGATGTTTGTCTTCCCAAGTAACTGTTACACATGATGGAGCCCTGCTTTCCTGAAGATCACTGAATACTTGCCTGCTGATGGGAAGTGGTGAATGAATTCCTTGTTTTGCTTTGCTTGCGTGAGCAGCTTTTGCTTTACTTACTGAACAGTCTTTATCTCAACCCACAAGTTCTCTCACTTTCACCCTTCCGATTCTCCTTCCCATCCCACAGCAGGGAGGAGTGAGCAAGGGGCTGTGTGGTACTTAGTTGCCAGCTGGGGTTAAACCACAGCACACTTATACGTAACTGAGATATCTAACACAGGGGCCAACTTCTACTGATTCCCCTAAATAGGTAATAGAATGAGATAGTACTAGTACCATTCTTCGTACTATTCTTAAACCCAGAAAGCGAGGAATAGAAAAAAATCTTTGTTATCCACATACAGTACTGTTTCTTCAAGAGTTTAGTTTAAAAAAACCTTGAAGGAAGTGCTACAAACCATAAATTGCCCCAAAAGAACAGGACATTCATCTTATCTCAGAAACCATCCTACAAAAATACCTCTACATTGTAATCAGTTAGTACTTTCCTACTAGTATGAACAGATCACAAGCAAATCCTACTAAAGGAATCCAGTGACCACCCCCAACCACCAAGAAAAACACCCATGCAAACAGATTCAGTGCAAGTTACCTTTGAACATGTCGTTGTTTTACCACTTCCTTGCAAACCAACAAACATTATAATATTCTGTTTTCCTTTGGTAGGTGTCCATGCTTTGACTCCAGGATCTACAAGCTATAGAACAAAGTACAACATATGTTGCAGAACTGAAATTCAGAAGCACACAACAGTCAGTCACAGTCATGCTAGGTGCCTGGCTTTCAATGGAGCAAGCCAATTTTTGCATGTTCTAGTCTTAATTTGGCTTAGGTGCTTGCTGATTTACAGTGACAGCAACAGCCTATGCAAGCTATCTATAGTATATAGTCTAATGCATAATAATCCTGTAACAGTAACAGTGTTAATTTCTTTCTAACCCAAGCACCAAAGTCAGGGTGGCCTGTGTATAATGGCACAAGTATAACAACACACACAGACACATGACCTCCACCCCACCATCTCTGCTCAAGATGGATCTCTTCTGGTGAGAATCCTACAGTACAGAAGACTTTTTAGGGTTGCTGCCTCACTACTCAAATGAGCAGAAGATACATACATTCCAGCCAGCCATCATATGGGTGGGCACCCGCTACAGAAGAGCGAAAGACTATAGTGAAGACGACACAATATTGACACCAAGGTGCTGATCTGACCAAGCAGGCAGATTAAAGTGAAATGTTGCCATGAATTTCTGGATTGTTCCTCAATACTTTCTGAAAGGCTTATAGCTTGAACAAATCTTCATTTGGGTACCAGAGGCATGTTTCTGGGACAACCAAAGACAGTCCAGAGGCTAACAGTACTTTACCCTTATTTTGTCTTTAAATTTCAATTGAAGAGTAAGAATAGCTAGACTTGAAGCTTAAATCAGTTAGTCTGAGAGATACCCAGGAAGTAGTTTCAATCAGACTACTATTAGTGTCTGCAGTAGTAAGTAGCCTTAAAACAGAAAACATAACTGTAGGTACCTCACAGTAACATTAAAGCTTGGCTTGTGACTGTACTGCTTACACAGCCCAGGCTGTACAAGAAAAGTGACGTAATACAGAATTTTCAAGTCCTACCTTAACAAGTTCCTTAAAGACAGCATGCTGAATCATTTTTCTTTTGTTAAGGCCAGACGCCATTTCTTCAAGATCAATTGCAGACCTGAGTTTAGGAAAACCATGAAACACTAATATAACTTAAAGAATCACTTTAACCTAGTCATAAATTAAGTTTTTGCAACTGGAGTAGCACACTGATTTGCCTTGAGTTTTCAGATAGGACATATGTAAGAAGAGACACATGCATTGAAGACATTACTTATGTATGCAGGACAAAACCAGGTTTCTGAAATACTTGCATCTACTTGAATTACACATCTGAAAATAGCCAAGGTAACACTACTGGTCATACACACAGATCTATTTATATCCAGCACAGCACATGTGAAGATGAGGTGTCTAGGAAGTAAAAAAGAACTTGTTTATCATACCACTCAACTGATGAAAGCAACAGTTTTTTGAAGGAAGACTATAACAGCAATAACTGTCTAAACTTGATGAAGATTCTTTTGATGGAATTGGCTAGACATTTACTTAAAACTGAGTTTCCCTGTTAAAGGTAAATTGGGTGTGTCTAACAAACTATATAAAGATGGAAGTTAGTTATTTTTCTGTAACCTCAAATTACCACTTTTACAAACATTAGAAGTTAAATGCATTTTATTTCACTTACTTGACATTTTCTCTGAGTTGCTTCACAAGTTTAATATTAACATCAGCTTCCAGTAATGCTGTACATACTTCTTTTAACATAGCATTTAAAACCTTTGGAGTATAAAGGAAAAATGGTTTTATAATACACAGTATTGACTAGGCCAGTATTATTTCAAAATATGAATGTGAAAGTGTATTTATGACACAACCAAGGCTTTTACAAATTAAATGCATGCAGTCCTATCATTATACTGACTGCCACATAAAAGAGTCTATGCATTTGTTCCTGTGTAAATGCAATTTAAATTTGAAAGGGTAACACTGGAAAAGAAGGGTCCTCAATTTGTAATATGCACACTATAACAAAGTAACACAGAACACTTCCTATTGCATTAAGGTCAACAGCAGCAGCTCATATGGTAGCAAGGCTTCCTAAACTTCCCAAAGAGTAGTCCTTAGAGACAGTTGTAACTGAAAACCACAAAAGAATCTCTTAACACAACACAATCTCCGTAAATCAAAGTATTCCTTAAATGCAAGATGGACACACTGCTATCTGCATTTTCAGCAGAAACCAGACTGCTGCTCTGAGGTATGCCTTTTAGGCAAACAGGTGTCTCAGGAACCCAGTTTAGTAGTTCTACGACTTTTCAAAGTGAAAAGTCTTGAACAACAGGATTTTTTGAAAGTAACACCTGCATAAATGGCTTCATTTGCACAGCTTGAGCTCTTGCAGAAGAAAAGTTTCTACTGGTGAAAAAAATTAATTGGGCTGTATTTGATTCAGTTAAGGATTTGATTCTCCCAGCTGAAGATTTATTAAAATCTTCCCTTTATGCGTAAGTTCCAACCTTACAACCCTCAATAAGCCTACTTTTTAGATACTATAAGCCACTTGTCTGCCTACGTGAACCGAGTTTCTAGCAATTTATTTACTCAGAGGCACTTCTAAACCATCACATCAGTTAGTTTTCTATCTTGCTTTTCAGTCCATATAACAGAAAACATTTATAATTTCAAATTCTTCATTAAAAAAAATATAGACTATACCAAGTCAAACAGCTTCCAGAACCATACACTGTATTGGTCTGAATATAAAGGCAGCAAACTTTAACACAATCCTCACATTTCAGACATCAAAGTTTACATTGAAAGCTATTTGCTCTTCCATGCTTCAGCTTCTAGCAGCCTAGAACACATCTTCATAGTCTGGCTGCGCACACACACGTAAATCAGAACACCCTACGTAGTCTCACAGCCTACCTTCCACCCAAACTTAGGCACATACTGCCTCCTCCAGCATTCACCTTTTCAGAACACTAATCTCTGCAAGTACAGCCGCTAGGCTCAAGGACCCTTTGACCCTGGGACCCATTACGCCCAAAGTGATTATACATGTCTAAACCTCGTTCTAAGTTTTTGCAGTATTATTAAGGAGTTAAAACCTCTAGCTAGAAATTTTACTGGAGAGAAGAAAAGAGCTTTGGGATAACATGAACCTACTTCAAGCTTCTCATCTGCCTTTGAAAACTACTTCTCAGAACTTTGATTTCTAAGTGTTAGTGCCTTCACATATGCATACTACATACCTCTTCATTGATAATCGTAGCATTGCTCAGTGAGCGTAATGCTGAAGTTATTTTTCTTCCAAGGTCTGCTAGAACCATTTTGGCAGCTTCAGGTACAACTCAGAAGAATCTGGAAAACAATTAAAAATTAAATTTAAAAGCAGTTGAAGCTATGCCTTCATAAATTAATTACTGCAGTATCTTTTGGGTTAAGAAACCTGCTTTGCATTCCAGAAAGCACACAATTTTTACTTTTTTTTAGAGTTATTTTTAGGAAATATTGACCCAAAGTTAATTTTAGGCTATCCTGATGGCCTACTTAAAGATACCACACTGCAATTAGGAAGCATTTCACTGTCTGGAATATTTGTGCATTGAAGTCGCCATGATAAAACAGTCCAGACTTCCAGAAACAACGCTAACTGCTTTTTATCTTATCAGGAATACACTACATGACAGAATAAAAATCAAGCAGAATAGCATAGAAGCTCTGCATCCTGCAAAGACAGTAAGGTCAGAAGTAAAATACTTTGCTAGCAAAACTGAACGTTATTGATCTGTTCTATTTTACCTACCTTACACTATATCAAACTGAACTTCCCATTTAAGCAACCCTACAAACATAATTGCATTTTCATAAGCAAAATTAACATTGTATTTTTTAACAGCTTTATTGGAAAATGAGACTATTTTTGTTCACTACAGGCACAGATCTTACATATAAGCCTAAAGCATACCACAACTTACAGTTAGCAAACCATGAAATGTTAATTTCTGGAGGGTACGCATAGTCTAGTCAACATGCTAAACCACTCCACCTCCTATACAAGGTGGCAAGATATTCAGGAGTACACACGGCAGAAACAGCTATCTAAAATTCTGAAAAAGGGCAAACCAAAATTTGTCTAAAGAACAAGAAAGTTGCAACACCATAGTTACTGATGAAATGGAGCACCTCAGATTCTTCTTGTTTATCTTCAAATTTCACAGTTGTTTTCTTGTACCCAGCCGAAACTACTCCCTTGCTGATAGCTGAATTCAGAATCTCACATTTGAGTTCCTCCTTTCAGAATTGAAAGCAAGCTTTCCAATAATGACAGTTTCTGTAGTCAGAGTAGCTAATAGTTTTCAAGATTTTCTGGACTTCCCCCCCTCCTCAAATGGGTAGAGGAGAAAACAGACAAGAAAGGCTGGTCCATTTAGTAAAATGAAGAATACATCATTAGCTTTATTCTTATTTAATTTAAGAGAGGGCTCCAACCTAGGTAAAACAGAAAGAAGCTCATTATATACACACTGAGATTTATTAGCTGCACAGGCCCTGAAAAGCAAGGCTTACAATGTGTTTATAAATAAGTACAGAGCTATATTCCAAGGTAGACAAAACAAGTCACCCCTGTAAGCCAACCTCCTGACTGCTTTGCCTAGTTGAGAGTTAATATTGTCACAAAGTTAGCAGGTTAAAAAAAAAAAAAACACAAAACAAATTGCCAAGTCCAACCCCTCCAATACTGAGGCTACAATGCAGAACAAAGTATCCAGAAGTTTCAGAAGATGTGGGATAAATAAATTCAGTCTAAGTACAGGCCTCAGATGCAGCAAATGATGCAAATATATTTACACATTGTAGATTTAACATACATTGTACATACAGGCAATTCTAAAGTGACATATATTACCATGCCGTCTCAATATTTAATAAAAAAATAGTCTATGGTTCCTAAGGAACTCTGTCTGTGAAATATTTGCAGATCAGTATGCTAACAGATATGGATGTCCATCTATGCTGGAAGAGGACTTCTACATGACATCTGAAGTGGGAAAACTCTCAGTTTTCCTTACGGGGCACATTCTTTCAGAACAATTCTGGAAAAGCATTATCATCAATATGATCTACTGAATTATGTCAGCAAAACAGATGTTCAAAATGTTTTTCAAGCTCATTTCCCATAGAAATCACAATAATGCAAAAAACCCACACAAACACTTTAAAAATAGCATTGCATCTCAGTACACTTTGAGCTGCTAAATCTGCAGCCATGGACAAAACCTAACTAGAACACTTAGATACAAGAGCTAAAAAAGCTGACAGAATGACCAACATAGAGCTGCCAGGTGAACACTCAATATTTAAAATTAGTTTCCAGAGTTCTACGGATCTCCAAATACAGAGAGTTAATTATGTCCTAATAAACAGAACTCCAAAAGCTTCTTCCAACAGCCTTACAATAGAATAATGCAAATAATATGCTAAGGGGATGAGTTTAAGTATTTTAATATCAACTGCTTTCTCTAGCACATTAAGAATTTATAAGGCATCAGAATTACTAAGGGATGCCAAGTACAGAAATGAATGTAACTTTACACGTACAGTCAATCCAAATTGTGAGCCACACTAGAGACAAAAAGGCACTTAAGCTGTCTTAGCAGGTAGCCAACTTAGGTTGGCAAGTAGCCAGAACAGCATTAGCAGTGACTGCACTGCAGAAGGCATATATGCTGCGTTCAGAGCATCTGGAGTTCTGGAAGAGCTTTTTAGCTTTGATGCAGCATGCCACAAACGCACTGAACGGGTTTAGATCTGGCAGAGCCCCATAGTAAACAAACCAGGCTGTATCAAGCAGGCCTCGTGCTGTGGAAGGCCATGAGCTCTACACAGTCTGAGCTGCCTTCAGAAGCTGCCTGGGCATCTCCAACCTGAGTTCCCAAGTCACCATTCTACTGCACAGAGTCCCAAGACCTCTTCACTTGCTGCTGAAAGGCTGACACTTCAGGAGTAAAGGGGGCAAAGGCAGCATTGGGTTTATTTTTAAGCCATAGCAAAACAGCAATGAAACAACTCTGAAAAGACAGACTGCCTACCCTTGCCTATCCATCTAGTATAAACCTCTAACCAAAATTTGTCTAGTTAAACTAGCAGTACTCTTTAATACATATAATTTTTAGAAGATAGCAGCTTTAACAGGTAACAGCTGTTTAAACAGCTGGTTTTAAACTAGAACAGCTGTTCAAAAAGTAACAAGCAAAGAGACAAGTCAAAGTCTGTACAACAAAGTTATACTAAATACATACATACACAGGTTAAAATCTGCTGAAAGTCTAGTACTGTAATGCAAAAAAAGGCTGATTCACAGGTAGAAATAGCTTCAGCTACTGCAATGACACTCAACCCCAACTTACTGATTTCCACCGTCTAAAATTAACTGACACAGAGCCAGGAGGGCACCCCCAGGGCCGCAGCAGGGACCGGCTACCCCGCTTACGGCCTGAATCCCTCGTTTTCGCGGAAAAGAAAAAAACGCTGAAGGCACAGTCTTAGCTATACGCCTGACCTCCGCCTTTCCCGTGCATCCAGGGCTGGCCACAGACAACGGACTAGGTACCGGGCTGGGCAGCTCCCGCCCCGATGACGCGAACGGCCGGGGCTCGCCCAGAAGCCCCGCTCCCTCGCGGCCAGGGTGGCGCAGCCCAGCAGCGGCTCGGCAGACCGTAGGCCCCTGCCCACCCC
>NW_010519093.1:0-23253 GCF_000687285.1 Phaethon lepturus | reverse complement strand
GGAACAGTGCCAGGGCCGTTTCTGAGCCTGCTGCTCGGGAGGCTGTTCTTCAGACTGAATTACCACAGAAAGAAATCGCAGGTGTTTTAGAAAGGTGTTCGGGATAAGACAGCAAAGCGTGTTTGTTTCATTCATTTGGTTGGAAATAAAAGCAGGCAGATACAGTAGTGTAAACTTTTTTTTTTGGCGGAGAATCATGAAATTAAAAACGTTTACTCTCTGTAAATGATGCTCAACATTTTAAAACAAAGACAGCTGTTTAAGCAGGTCAGTTGTAGTTTGCCCCATTCTGAGTGACAATATTTGTAGCAACCATATGCCACAGTGAGTGCAACATAAGTGCAAATAAACCGTTCCTTGGTACAGAGAAGAAAATATAGCGATAGATGCGCAAGTGGAAGTCTGCTGTTTCAATCTGTGCACGTGACCGTTCTAATCAATAGAAGAAGCAGAAAGAAAGAAAAATTATCACAGTGAACCGGAGAATATCGCCACTCTCTCTCCGGTAGCTCTTTCAGACCATGTATTTTGAAAAGGTGTAAGGAATTGAAGTAAAAAATGACTAGCGGATGCATTCTGATGCAATTTGAAGCTATGTAATGAAGGCAAAAATACCAGAAGAACAGCTGTTCATGGCTCTTCCCAGCAGCAGAGTCACCGTTTCTCCGTTCCGTCACTGTACACAAGGCTCTGTGGAGGCCAGCGCCAGAAGTTTGCTGGGGGGTTTTGTAGCAGTGGCCTTGGAGAAGGAAATAAAACATCTCTTCTGTTTCTGCTCAGTGCAGTTCAGAGAACCAAAGGGAGACAAAGCGGTAGATATTCAGAGAAACACAGATCTGAGGATACTCATGTCTTTTCTAATACAGTATTGTTCTTGAATGTTAACCACATGTTTATGGCCAGAAGCTGCTGAGGACTGCCCCAAACCAAAAGCAAACCAACCCACGCTTCTGCTCTGAAGTGTCTTTGTTCAGGCTTCTAACACAGACTTCTCTTGAGAAGTCGACTTATTTTTCAGTCTACAGAGCTAATTCCTGAGTTAGAGGTATATCATTGCAAATCTCATTTGAACAGACACATGAAAAGACAATTTATTAGTAAGTTAGGTCAAAGTAGCATTTCGTAGGAGTGAGATCCGCAAGGAGAGGCCTGCTGTGCAGCCCTTGGAATAGTTCGTCTTCTCTCTGGGAGCAAAATGCCTCGGCTTATCTGCTCCATTGCTTCAGATTCTTGTTTACTGTAGTGAGTTCAATGGTTGCTGACTCTCGAAGCTTGGAGGCCTGTTCCCCACCGTCTTTATGGCCTGGGTGGCATGTGGCAGCCAGCAATGTCACTGCTGCTAGTGTGGGGGGCAGAGCACAGGCTGTTGGGCTTGCTGCAGTCTGTAAGGACGTATGTGACGTAGCCCGAGCCTCGCTGATGTACAGTGTGCTAGAAAAAGCTGCAAGCCCTTCTCTGAACTTGGCAAAGCCGTTTCAACTTTGGCACAGACTTTAAAATGGTAGCATGACTCCTAAACCTACATTCTTCCTCCTAGCAATTGAACGTACATGCAGCTATATACCTGAATTAATTCAAGCAGAGAAGTGTTTGGTTTTTTTTTTCCTTTAGTAAAATGTCATATTTTTCCTTACAAGTGAAATGAGCCAGAGGGAATCGGTTCTGCCTGTGTCATGCACAACTCATTAAGCAATCCACCTGCATGTCCAAAACTCACAAAACAGATTATACTTCCACTTTTAAGATGCTGAAAACATTTTGGCTGAGTTAACAAAAAATAGTAGGCATTTCTTTCAGTGTCAGTGCTAGCTTTTTAATGCTGAGGTAGATAAAAGACTCATATTATTTGTGAATTTGCAACTTTGGTATTTTGCCCTTAATGTCTTTTCTTCTTCTCTTACGAATTCTGCTTTTGCAACACTAGTAGTCATAGGATGAAGAGATTTGAGTTCGCTAATGTTAAGAAATTGAGAAATTATTTTTGAAAGTAAATACTTCTCATTTATTTTATTTTTCATTGAACTATTTTGTAGATAGAAATTCAAGCATATGATTAAGCACTTACTCATGTGAAGCTACATAGCAGGTATGAGCTAGGAATTCTTTTTTAAATTGAACTCATTTTTAACAATGCTTCTGCCCTTTATTATAAAGGATCAAAATAGTTTAGACTCAAGTAAAAAATCATTTGCAGTTCATGTAGCTGCCCACAGCCCCAAAGGGGGTTCCAGATGGCAGTTAAGAATAAGATGTAGCTTCTTTAGGAACTGCTGTTCTCAAGCTCATTAGTGTTTTCCTTTGGTATGCTTTATGAGTTTCCAGTAGAAAATACAAAGCGGAAATATCTGGGAATCATTACAGATTCACAGGAGTTTGGGGGTTTTTTGTTCAAAAATATGTTTCAGTTTCATATCTTTTTCCTGAATTCATTTTTAATTTATAGAATTTCTAAAATTAACATTTTCATTTTTATTTTATGCTGGTGTGTCTTGAATAAGCGAGCACATTCCTCAAACTGCATTAACTATAGTTAAATGAAACTGTTGCTAGCTAAGATAAAAGTGTCAATACACTCAGTCACAGTAAGGTCCGGTCCCTGTTGTTAGTAGTGGTATTTGTTCTTCTATTTTCACTTGCTGCTTTAACAATAAATCTTAATACTGTAACTTAAAAAGCAGCATTTACAAAACCATCTAGCCTGTTTAATGAGAAACACACAAACGTTGTCAGCTGGAAAGCGCAGTCCACGTAGGAATAAATTTGCCGCGAGTCCCCCGAGTTCTCGGTAAAGCGTCTGTGTAATTCTGCTGAGACTTGGTTTGCGCGGATAAACCTGCCGTAGCCCGAGGGGAACGCGTGAACTGTGCCGTGGGGCTCTGGCGCTTGGCGTGGAGGGCACTGCGTAAAGCAGATTACACAGCGCGCATTTGCAGTGGGATAATGAGTCTTGGTATGCCCATGATGATGGTAATAATACAGAAAAGTATTTTATTTGTGGTGTTTTTTCATTAGGCTCAGTTTTTGGTGGCTTTTATGAATTTGCTCTAAGTTTTAAGGCTGTGCTTAGATGTTGCAGCTATAAACAGTCACTAGTTATTTACTTGCAAAGTGAAGGATTACAGTTGGGTGAAAATTGTGGAGCAGAGCTGTGTTGTGAATTCATGAATCACGGCAATTAGAGCAGATAAGAAGATTTCTGAAAGTGTGATGTGTAAACAACTCCTGGAACAGGAACGGGCTTGAAGACCAAGGGTGTCCCACACTTATTTCTGTGCATTTATTTGAGGTATCGGGATATTATCTACCCTTAACCCTCGACATTCTAAAGGCAGCGGCGCAGGTGCAGTGCTTGCCCCGCCGCAAGGCGCGGTGTGTGGCCGAGGGCATCGCAGTGCAGGCGGGCTCGCTCTCCGCTGCCTGCTGCGGGCAACGGCGTCGATAATTGATGAGCGTGCTGCTTTTTCTAAGGAAAAGAGTGCAAAGAGCACGTGTGTCCGCTCTGAATTAGGCTGTCTTGTCTCAGGTTACCGCGATGTACAAAATTAGGCTAGTCGTGTGCTTTTAACACGCTTAAGGCAGAGCTCTCCCTTAATGGCGGTCTGCGCGCCTGTGCAGGGTGTTGGTGCCGCGGTGCCCAGGCTCCAGCTGGGATCGAAGTCCTGTTCTGCCCGGCATCAGCTGAGGGAGCTGTACAAGCACGTCGTCAGGGGCCGTGGCTACCCTGGGGCTGACAGCCTAAATCAGCCAGGCAGAAGAGAGAGGTGAGGAGAATAAAGTATCGCTTCAGGTTTACCAGCGAGGGAGACGGAGACCTGCGGAAGTTGCGGGGAACGGGCTCCCATGGAAGTGGGACAAGGCTCAAGGGAGATGAGCAGCAGAGCTGGGAGTGAAGCCAGCCCTGTGCTTTGCAGTGTGCCGCAGGTGGGTGTAAGTAAGGGGCTGGAGGGGCTTTGCCACCTCTCGCAGGGTGTGCTTTGGGCCTTCTGACAGGTGCCTTCTGCACCAGCTGTCCTAGAGTGTTGTCAGCCACGACCACCTCTGCGGTACCGACGCCCAGGTAGAGCGTGAGACTCATTCCGTAACCGGCCCGTGGGTTTCTGGTAGCAACGCTCGTTTGCGGGGTTCTGGCAGTGACAATCATTTACGAGCCGTCTTCTGTGCCAGCTTTGGATCACAGCCGGAAGGTGGATATGAAATGTTACGTCTCCCCTTGCGGTTCCTTGAGTTGGATGGCTTTGACTCTTATGCCTGAGGGTTTTTGGACTTCCCTTAAAGCAGCATCCATTTAGACGTGCGAGCAGCAGCTTTTCTGGAAGGTGGTACTTTTTATTAGTAACTAAAAATTGCCATTCTAGAGAGCTGGATTCTTTTCACACTTCCTCCTCATTCTTCTTCCCCTCACACTAGTGGCTTACCTTAGTTTCTAATTCATGCTCTTCGGTTCTTTCTCTTTATGAACCAATTTCTTTTTGCCGTTTGTCCCTACATCTTGCTCGCCTTCCCTTTTTTGTTTTCTTCTCTTTCCCACTTTGAGATTATTCATGAAAGTAGAATTCTGTCTTGCCAGCTATATGGTGCCTACACTTCTCTGTAAATGTTTGCTATTTAATTTGTATTTTATTGTTTGTAACTTTTGAATAAATCCATCCCAACTGCTCATTGTATTACTTAAGTAGTTAGTACCGTTTGCAATTTTTTAAAGCTAAATTTATTTATTTTGCAGACTATCGAGAATTAATTTCAGTTTTTAGAGCAGATTAGTCAAAGATTATTGCTTTAAGCACGGATGTTAAAATCAGTGTTTATTTTATGTCTGTCTTATTGCCGAAGCTTTTGTAACTGCAGTATATGAAGGCCAGTAACTGGGATTAGGAGATGCCCTTCTCGGTGATAGTCTGTGTCGTGCAAAGAGGGGGTGGTGGGCAGCGGAAGAACTGTTCCCTCGCAGTTCTGCAATCTCTTTTATTATGGCATAGTGGCAAGACGACACTAGCAAGTTCTGAGGACTCTCAGCTGAGAATATAACACCTTTCTGGGCTCTGTTATCGTTCATATCATGCTAATAGTATGCATGTATACAGCAAGACAGTCTTCAGTCTGAAAAAATTTCAGTTTAGAAGGTAGATACAAAAGAAGGGCACAACATACAAGCAAAAAGATTGGTGTTATTGTTGGCATACTTCTTTTTGCTTTCATTTTTGTTACAGACGTATGATCATCAGCTTCTTTTGACTATCCTGTTCTTAAGAAAATGGGAAGTAAGGGGATAGTGACTTCAATAGGCAAGGAAATGTTCTCCCAGAGAAGGGTGTATGCGAAGGTAACTATGGGAGAAGGTGGAAAGATTGGAGTAATTATTTTGGAACAGGATGAGTACACATGATAAAAGATGAAACCAGATTTTTTTGCTGACATGGTTGTCTTACACCAGCTTGTTTTATCTAATACTTGATGGCAATGTAGTTGTTTTTTTTTTGCTTTATACATGTTCAGTAACTGTGGATATAATGCGGGTCATCTACGGAATAATTTTAGTTTATGTCTACATTATGTGGCTTTGTGACACTTAGGAAGGTGTTTAAATGCTCGGTTTGCTCTGTAATTAAATTATTTACTAGATGTATTTGTGTTTTCTTTTACATTAATAAGAAGCTTAAATATATAGTTACTTCCCCTTTCAGTGATTACAGCAGAAGTACCTTTCATACTTTTGGATTGCTAATAAGTTGGGAGATTACATATTTATCTATTATTTATCCTTAAAGGGAAAAAGTGACCCAATTTAAAACACTTTCTTTAGAGAAATACAGTAGAGCCTTACAAGGCAGAGGATAGTCACTGCTTCTGCCAGTACAAGAACTTTGCAGATGTTGGATGCTGGTTCCGTGGAGTCAGAGTACTATCCTTATACCTGGCGGTGGGGATGCTCTAGAGTCTAACACCACCCTCTGCCTTACATGTGGTTGTGTGGTTGCCTGCAAGAAGCAGTCGCAAAAGAGGTGCCACAACAGCCTTTCTGTTGACTTAAAAGGGAATGGGATTGGTTCCATGAACTTCTCTGAGCTCATGCTTTAGATGAGCAAATAACAGCCAGCGGTTAATATCAATGTGCGAGCGCACTTTGTTTGCGAGTGACGTACTTATCATGCTCTCTGACAGCACAAGTGCCGGAGTCCTTCTTTCATGAAGTTGAGTTTTAGCCTGAGTTCTCAGATGCTTACCAAAATTAAGTCTTGAATTGCAGATTTCGGTGGAAAGCTCATGGTTCCTGTGGAGATGCATGTTAACACGAGTCTGTGAATATCATAATTCGTAATTAATATAACTCGTTTGACACAGGTAATGAAACCACAGCATGAAGTTTTTAATGGTAGTTTTAATTGTAATCACAGTTGTAACTACCTGCAGGTGAGAAATTACAAGATGAAGAAATTCCTTGATTAACTTCAAATAATTGCTAAGTTGGAAATTGCATCTGCAAGTGAAATACAGATATGTCAGTATTTGATCCATGGTTAGGGAAGGGATCAAAATAGGCCTGTCTTTCAAATTTGGTTTCGGTTTGAAAGGAAAATGAATAAAGTTGAAGGCTAGGTATTTCCAGTGCCACAGCAAGAAGCGTAAGGAAAATTGGTCTCTGTTTTTCCAGAGCAGGTTATTGCTAATGGATACTACCACAGCAGCATTTTCACTTGTCTGCAGTAAAAAACCCCAACAAACTAAACCCAAACATGGCATCAGGTTGCAATTCTCACTTCTGAAAATTTGAGGAAATTATTGGATATATTGTAAAAATTAAATAATAGATAACTTGTCTGGACAATGACTTAGACTTAACTGCTCAGGTCAGGTGGACTGGCAACTGAAAGACTAAAACACTTACTGTACTTTGGAATGCATCCCACTATTTCTGGCAGATACAAATCCCAAGACTCAAGCAAGGAGTGTGAATTTCCATGAAACAGTCTTTCGCAGACCTAGGGGTTGCATGAACTGCTATATGCCTACCTAAAGCTTTAGGTTAGCTGTATGGGTAAATAATGCATCTTTTGCGACACTGCATCTGTAGAGCAACATTAAATAACATTAAAGATGTCTCTACACACCAGTGAATCAGACCTTGATAACTGATTCTTCCAGGTTACTGAATTTTAAATCACTTCACTGACTGTTGCTGCAGATTTAAAAAGTGAGGTCCAAGGTTTTAGAGGAAGTTTTGGTGCTTGCCCTAGAATTTGTTTTATTGCCTGTCCTTAAGGCAGAGCTCAGGTGCCTGTGCGTGTTCCGTATCGTTAAATCTGTGCAACGATGGAGACGCGGAGAACCCTGTAGCTGTGCTTGGTGTTGAATTGGTTAAATTCTTTCCTTCTGTATTTGATCTCTCTGGTATGTCCTGCTGCATACTGCAGTGCAGTAGAGAGACACTTGGGCGACCTGCATATGAGCTAACACAGATCTTGAAAGCCATACAACAACGTCAGAAATGCAGAAGTGATTTACTCCTTTGAGGAGCAGTGCAGCTCAGTCTGTGAGGAGCTATGGATTACCATAGTTAAACTGTTTCCAGTACATGTGTTCCAGTACACTAAGCTAGCTGGGTATCTATCATAGCACAGTTCACAATGAGGATGTAACTTTTAATTTAAAATTAATTATTTGGTCTAAACTAAGAATGTTAATTTTTGCCTGTTAAGAGCACTAGACACCTATGAGCGACCTAATCTAGGTTCTGGCTTTTCCGAATACTAGGATAATTCTTCTTGGATATGCCAAATATATTAATTATGGAATACTGTATTGATACCTGGAGAAATTGGGGCATCATAACAGTGCAAAAAGATCATGACATTGCTAGAAGTTTGAGGCATCCTGGAAGTTGCCTTTTAAATGTGATCTACTTCAAATAATGATATAGTATACTTTTCTGGCACTATTGATGCAGCTCAAAAAATTGTTAATTACTTTTATGGGGCGTGAATATCACTCACAGGTTTTAAAGATCAAGAAAAACCAGCACAGGAGAAATTTAAATGGAATGTAAGGTCCTCCCTTCCTGTTTTCCTTCCCGTATTCCTTCCCGTTTTGATTCTCAGGCACCTTCTGTTATTGATTCATTTAATGCTCTATGCTCAAGGCTTTGCAAGATAGAGGTTGTTCTGAGTAGTGTTGGAAGGAAAAAAAGTTTTCCAATCCTGTGCACCATGTGTCAGAATGATTTCCAGATTATTCTATGGGAAAAAAATACGAAATTATGTTTGCATAGCCTGGAAAGTGGGATATGCATATTCAAGTGTTCAAGTCTCTGCCATGTGTGTTGCATTCCTTATAAACGTATTTCTAATACCTCAGATAAGTGCCTGGACTTTCAGGTTATTTGTTGGTGTGGACTGGGCCTGTCCTTACCTCCCACCCCCCCGAAATTTTATACTGAAACTCTACAGGTCATTGAGTTTACAAGATTTGGATTTGATAGAATGGCATTCTCTTACAGAGACTTCTAGCAAAAGAATCTAGTGAACTCGAGACTTGGAATAAAAGGTTTTAGGGCTTGAAAATTAATTTTCCTTGCAATAAATTATAATTTCCGAAAGCCATCATTTCACTGAAGTGGTGCCAAATAATATAAGCCATAACAAAAATTGAAGGAGATAGTAAGGCAGCTAGGAGCTTGTTGGAAATGACTATCCAGTTGCTGGACTTTCAGTTTATTGATTGTTGCATTCCTTTAAAATATAAAGATTTTGAAACAGAAGATTTAAGAACACGTGAGGAATAGCTGTATTTTAGCATTAGGCTGGTATAGGCCTTTCAAAGGATGGAATGTAACACTACATAGGGAGCCTTGAAGAGTCTATGGCTGGATTTTCAAGAGGGCTCAGGGTCACTCTGATTCTCTGCTCGCGTTACTTTTTCATCGTGACCCTCTCCGAAAATCTGAAGCTTATGTTGAAAATACTTAATGTGGTGGAGAGAGAAAGGAGGAGAATGGCTATTGTGCTCTTAGTCAAAATGACAAATGGCATATAACACGTTGCAGTTTTTATGTGTTCTTTGGCAAGAACAACTCATTCTCATCTGAAAAAGCTTATTTTGAAGAAAAGCGCAAGATACATTAGAAGCATAGAAGTTCTCACTGCCTTGCATGATGAACTGTAAATATGCCAAATTGACAGTGCGAGGAGTCTTCGAAGTAACTCTCTGTGCTTTGGGATGAAAATTTAGCCCAAGGGGTTTTAGTTTGCAGCCAGCTCTGCAATATTGCATTTACTATGGACTTGGGTTAACAGTGCCAAACATGACTGCATATTGCAATAAATAGTAAGTAGAAAGATGGTGTTCTGTATGATTTTGCTTTTCACTTTGCACTTGATGACCTCTATCTTATTGCTAATTTTTCATTAAAATGGCTGTGATATTGTTTCTGTATTTTTTCATTTTCACTCCATTAGAATAGGTCTATAACTAACAATGATTGATTAACTATTAATAATTCCCAAGTTATTGACTTTGTGAAATGAAAGACATTTGTTTTCTTTTTACATCACAAAATGCCTTCCTTTGTATTCTAATGATATTCAATAGTTAAGGAAACTTATTCAGCTTGTTTCTGTGGTTCTTTCCCTTTTCACGTGAGTTCTCTGTATCTGGAAATTTCATCTGTAGCGCTCTGTCAAATGGCTGATGTTGATTTTGGGGAGAATAGCGTATGTGCTGCTGGACTAATACAGGTTGAGTTAAATTTGTCAGTAAGTCAATGGCAGTATTTCCTTATAATCTTCCAGCTCTTCTTAAATTAAATCTTTTAATAATCATAAAGCAGATAAATTTTTGATCGGGATTTCAGGTCTGTGCTCCCATCCAAGAACTGCCACCAGAAGCCTTTCTGAAGTAGGCTTCAGATTCAAGCAGAGGTCGTTCTGTCAGCTCCCCGGGGAGCACATAGCATCAGCGACGTGGGCGAGCGGTCTCCCATCGCCGCTGTGGTCAGCGTTGTGAGGCTGCCCGCCCGGAGGAGCTCGCTGCGTGCTCCCGGTTTGCTGCAGGTGAAGATGAAGGGCGTGCGCACTGGTAGCGGTACAGCGCTACCCCCGAATGGTGAACGCTTTTGAAGGAAGCGTAGAGGAAGCTGTTGCTGCCTTGTGCATTGCTCGCTTGCTTGTGCCAGCCAGCTTGCTTTCCATAGTTCCCGGGCTGAACTCTTCCTCATCCTGTTCCAGTTTTGTCTGGGTCCTGAAAGAGCCCTCCAAGTCCGACAGAGTGAGGCTGGATGGCATTCGGTGGATGGTCCTGCAGGCTGGAATGGCTCACCTTGTAATCCCATATCCTACAATAAACGCAAACTCGCAGGCTGTGCGTTGAAATAATAGAGTTATGAAAAATGTGCAAATAGCAGTGATCACATGCTACATCAATTAGACATTTTGTACAGTGAGCAATTAGTGTTCAATAAAGAAACCAGAAGATACATAGTCGTATCTATTTATCTGAGAGGAGTGGAAAAACATCTGCTGGTGTGTGAGTGTTGATTAGACCCAAAGGGGGATCTTATTTTCACTCTCTTTTTTTAATAGTTCAATAGCTAAAACGATACTTCCTGCCTTACTCAAATGCATTTGGAAATGTGTTCCCACAGTGCCAGAAGTGGTTTAATTACCACTGATATGGTTAAAAGGGGTCTCCAGCTTTGCCTGACACAGCTTTCCTCTGTCTGAGAGTACGTGTGCTCGCTTATTATTCCTCCTGTTGTCTCCAAATTATATTTGCTTTACCTTCCAATTCCATCCTTATTGCCTCTAAAACAGATTATCTTTTTTCTTTCTCTTGCATTTCTGTTTGTCTGTCTATAAGAAATCCAAATTAAGATGAGCTATGCATATACATATGACTTGAAAAAAATATACCCAGTAAACTTTCTTCACAGTGTGTTGGGGTTGGAAGGGATCTTCTGCATATAGCTGTAAGAAGTCCTAGGATCAATACAGCTTTTGAAGCCAGAATTCCTACAGCTGTTGTTCATAATGTCCCCCTGTGTGGATTCTCATTACTCTAATAATATTATAGAGCTGGGCCCAAAACCTTCCTCTCCACAGAGAGCCTGTTTAAGGTCTTCGCCTCTACCTAACCACCGCCTTTGTCATGAAATCTGTTGCACTTAGAAAGATTTACCCCTCTTCAATTTTAATTGAAATTGATCAACTGAAGGAAAAAAAAAGTCATTGATGCTATGAACACGTAAGTTGTTCTTCCTTAAGAACCCAAGCAAAAACCCTTCATTATACACATAGAGAATTATCTGTGAAGGTGTTTGAAGTTTGAGCGCTTTGGTCAAATTTTTTTGCGCAGCCCCTGTGGAAATAAGAATTCTGCTTGAAACTTCCAGAGATTCACTTGTTCAGTGCTTTCTGTCTTGTACTCTTACGCAAAATGTAGCATTAACATGTGTGTTTCATGTGAGACAGAGAAGAAAACTTAAACACTTCTCTGACAAAGACCTAAATGTTTTGAATTTAATTTTACTTGCATGGTATGATTTGCTTCCTGTTCTAGAAAATCAGGAACCAGCCTGATAATCACACATTTCTATTCACATTTTGCTTGAAAATGTTTCATAGGAGGGAACTAGCAGGCCTAGAAGTGTATCTACTGACAAGGCTGTGTGTGGTGCTTCAGTCCCCAGTGGAGATGGCTTTTGCTGTAATCGTTGCTAACAGGCATTCTAGCAGGTGAAGTGGAAAAATTAAAATGGCAACTTCAGCCGCATATTAAAAAAATATGAAAAGGATGGTGAAAAGCCCTTTCCTGTAATGGTTTGCTACTGATGCCACAGCACCTGAGCAGCTTTATGTTCAGTAAAACCCCTTTAATTCTTATTCTTCCAGCCTTTGCTTTACAACAAGTTCAACACAAGCTTAAGCCAACCTCCTGGCAAACAGATTTGTGTGTTTTACTGTGCTTTTTGTATCCACAAAAAATGCTGGTCAACTTTTCTGTACTGTTTGTCAACACAATCTTTCTTTAGCAGTTAATCCGATCTACTTCGGTGGTGATCTGTTTAGTTACACAGAACTAAAGATGATTGATCTCTAGCCTTTTAAAAAGACACACTGGTGCAAATTAAATTACGCTTGTTTTCTTTGTTGAAAAATGGAAGGCACAAAATCCAAGTCCTGTAGCATCTTGAATTACCTCAGGACCTGTTTCTGTCATGCTTAAACAAATCTGCTACAAAGAGCGTGGCTCTCATCAGTGATATCTCTCTAAAGCTGTGCCTGTTTTGAAATTAGAAATGGAGGTGGTTTTATACACACATTATTAAAACATTTGGGATGAGACACAATTTGCACTTTTTCTCAATATGTGGAAAAAATCTAGATTCTGTTTATTCTTTCTCTCTTGAATCTATTTTTGGCAAGTTGTAAACACATAGAAAACAGTACTTCTCACAATAATTGAGTATTGAAGATTCACTTAAGCTCCACAGGTTGAAATTCAATGTAGGACTATCATTCATTTTTCCTTTAAAAAATGAAGAAGGGAATAAGAAACAAAAAACCCCAAACTCAGTGATACCCGATCTTCTGTACATCTGAATTATGTTTTAAAAAGGAGAATTTGGTCTATTCTGTGCAGTAAGTAAAGGGTCAGTGGATTTTTCCTATGTTATTTCTGGCCAATAAACTTATCTTTGTCTTTCTGTGGTTTCATAATATGCCTGAATCTTAGGGAGAAGAGAAGAAAAAAGACAGTTTTTGTCTTAATTGGTAAATGAACTGCAGTGTTCTCAGTATCTGTATTTAGCATGAAAACATCCATTAGAATTGCAGATTTTGCTATCCATTTTGTCTCTAGGAACTGAAAAACGTACAATTTGCAATCCTATATAATTATAATCTGATTCTAGAGAACTGTAATTTCTACCAATATCTAGAAATACATCATTTGAGCGTAAATTTTCAGTACATAGTGTGCAGGGTTAATGGCACACCCTTAATGAGGATTACGCTGCTCATTTCCTTGGATATCGTACTGGTATTGTATCCTTTATCTATTTTGAGAGGTCAAATTATACTGAAAATATGTAGTAGTATATGACTGGCAAAGAATGCTTCTGGGTTTGTATGGTAGGTCTTCTTTGGTTAATAAAACATGGTACCCTATTTGCTTAGCAATTGTCGCATGGTGAAAGAAAAAAATAATGCTTAACTCGGGTAGGAACAGTTTAAAAAATGGTAGATTGGATAAATGCTGAAATCTTTTTCTGATCTAATGCCTTTGAATATTTTGTTACAGTTATGGATGACAGCTGCTTGCCAATTTAAGGACACCCCCCCCCCCCCGAAGTTGACATACCTTTTAAAATTAATTATCTTATGCATGCTTTATTTTAAAGAAAAGCTTACTCTTTTTGCATGTAAAATGTTTGTGCAAATCCTAGGAGTTTTCAAAACAACCAGAAAAAGCATCTTAGTCTTTTTGTGTGGTTTTTTTTTTTTTTTTCCCTCTCCTTGGTCACTGTTTGACGGAAATGGTGACTATTTGACAAGACGTTTGGAAAATAAAGATAAAAATTAATCGTTTGTTGTCAGCCTTCTCTTTTGGTATTCACCATTTCACATGCTATAAGCTTTTATTTTGGAAATACTTAGCCATTTGAGCAGGCTCAGGTGGCAATATGTATGTCCAGCAATAACAAGTTTTAGTAATCTGTTCAGTATCAAAATCCTAAAAAAATTTGGTGATGTGCCTGCATCAGACCCTATTTTCAGTCGTCTTCAAATGTAGTGAAAATGGTGTTCTGGAGTCTGAAATGTCTTGTGTGGGGACCAATGGACGCTCTCAGTGCCATGCGGGCTGTTTATGTAAAGAAGTTTTCAAGCCTAGAACAGTAATTTGGAAAAGATAGTTGCACTTAAAAATATGAATTAGTTGGGTCATGATAATTAACTCGTAATTTTCCAGTAATTTGATAACTGTGTCAGTAGTAGGCTGTATACTGCAGAGGAGATTTTTCAGCTGGAAGTCCAAAGCTTTTTAGTGACACCAACTCCCAGTTCTCTAAAACTGTGAGTCTGCGTGCTGACTCCTCTGCCACAGCCTTTCCCACAATTCTCATTTCTTGCTGGCAGCACATGTTCTGGCATGTCTCATATGTGTTGTAGGGCAAAATTGTATGTCTTGAAATTAAGGATTGCTGTATCAATATACTGCCCAATGCTGTAAGTATCCAACATTTGAGTCATGCCAGTTACTGACAATGGTTTTTCAAACGGTATTAAAAAAAGTAGTAGTCTTCCAGATTTTCTCCCCCAGTTTTTTTTAATATATACATATATCTGTGTATATATAGTTAAATATGAGGAAGTAATGTCTTGTCCTTTTACCTGTTGAGAGGTCAAGCTCAGCAGAGCAGATAAGGTATTACTTTTATCAAGTCATCACACTTCTTAGTAATTTAATGCTTTTTTGTGTTTTTCCATTTATGTATCACTACAGCAAGGCATTTCACATAGCTCTTTGTAGCTCCACACAATATGTTAGAAAGTGTTGAGGGAACAATCCAGAGTAATTATTAAACTAAATGATAACTTCATTGGAGGCAGTTTGAGAGAACTTGATGACCACTTAGAGGTCGCATTGCTGGGGTATTTTGGATTGCTTATTTGCTGAGATATTAATGGCATAAAAATGGAAAATCCCAAGGTGTAACCTCCCCTCTCTGTATTGTGTATACTCTACCTTCTGTAGTTTCCCATAATTTTCAATTTGCGATGTACACATGCTTTCCCGTACTGGCCATGGGAACTAAGCATTTTTCAAGTGTGCTGCATTTGCCATGAGATTCTGATTGAAGATTTGGTTAAAGCATTCCTGGCTTAACATATTAGCTTGATAGTTGATTTGGACGTAAAACTTTACACACCAGGTGGATTTGTGTGTTTTCACTGTTCGTGTCAGGAGAGAGAATTCTAGCTGCTGGACTCTTTCTTACATCAAGAAAGACTGACGCAACCCTGGAGACAAAAGCCTTGTGTGAGGAAGTTATCAGAAATGGAGTCAAAAGATGACAGGGTAGATTGCCATTAACTGCTGGAGTTGTCTGAGTGGACAGGTATTGTAATTTTGTGACAGAATTTTGATTATAGGAGTTAGGAGACTTAAATAGCTGAAATCTTCCTGTTGTGTGGCACAAGAAGAGCCCAGGCTTGTTTGTACTTCCTAATATAATTTCCTCTAGTACACTTACTTAGGTAAAAGGTGCCTCATGATTGTCAGATGTAGCAAAAATGGACACAGCGCAGTCGAAAAGTACAGTTGGGACTCTGATGATTCATAATGAAGATGGAAATAAAAATATTCCAGTAACAAATATTTGATCTGTTTTAAATTTGACTAATTTATTTGAAATACTTAAAGCTGATAGGCTAAACTACGTATATAAATTCAAATTGGTGAGCACAGTTAATATTTACGAAAATCCAGCTGAATAAAATTTTTGCAGTGTACATGTCTCAGTATGCAACA
Source organism: Phaethon lepturus (assembly GCF_000687285.1). Taxonomy (NCBI): domain Eukaryota; kingdom Metazoa; phylum Chordata; class Aves; order Phaethontiformes; family Phaethontidae; genus Phaethon; species Phaethon lepturus. The sequence goes on along the minus strand of NW_010519093.1, from coordinate 7,731 downwards.
AAAAGAGGTATGTTGCATAAGTATGTTGAGACTTTTACTTGATCTTGCCACTTCCAAGTACTTATAAATGTAGTGAATGCATTTTACTATTAAAAGGACTATTTTTTTGCCAATTTGAAACACAAAAATGCATGCCAGCTTGTCTGGGGTTAAATAAAGTATGGTCAGAACACTGAAATATGGTATAATAGGAGAAGTTAGATTTTTTCCTAAAATGTGTCAAAAGTAGTATTTGTTCCTTTTCCTAGTATGTCCTATGACATAAGATCTTATGTACTGTTATTCCTTGTTATGTTTTTCCCTCCTCCTGTTAATTTTTTCTCTACAGTTATTTTTACTAGAGAAAGTTGGAAAGTGACACAGGCTGAAATTTGCATGTAGTAGTTCAGCTTCCTTGGCTGGTAATTACACACAGATGTGGAGAAAATCACTTAACCTAAGAAAAAAGGAAAAAGAGCTGATATGAAAGATACGGATTTGATGGATGGACTGTTTGGTGGATGAGGAATTGGTTGGATGGTCAAATCCAGAGGTCAGTGGCTCAGTGTCCAGATGGAGATCTGTGACAAGTGGTGTCCATCAGGGGTCTGTATTGGGACCAGTACTCTTTAATATTGTTATCAATGACTTAGGCAGTGGGATCAAGTGCACCCTCAGCACGTTTGCAGACAACACCAAGCTGAGTGGTGCGGCTGACATGCCTGAGGGACGGGATGCCATCCAGAGGGTCCTGGACAAACTCGAGGAATGGGCCCATGTGAACCTCTTGAGGTTCAACAAGGCCAAGTGCAGGGTTCTGCACCTGGGACGGGGCAACCCTCAGTATCAGTACAGGCTGGGGGATGGAGGGATTGAGAGCAGCCTTGCCAAGAAGGACTTGAGGGTGCTGGTGGATGAAAAGCTGGACATGAGCTGGCAATGTGCGCACACAGCCCAGGCAGCCAACCGTATCCTGGACTGTGTCCAAAGCAGCGTGGCCAGCAGGTGGAGGGAGGGGATTCTGCCCCTCTGCTCTGCTCTGGTGAGACCCCACCTGCAGTCCTGCGTCCAGCTCTGGAGCCCTCAGCACAGGAAAGACATGGACCTGTTGGAGAGGGTTCAGAGAAGGGCCTCAAAAATGACCAGAGGACTGGAACACCTCTCCTGTGAGGACAGGCTGAGAGAGTTGGGGTTGTTCAGCCTGGAGAAGAGAAGGCTCTGGGGAAACCTTATTGCAGCCTTTCAGTTACTTAAAGGGGGCTTCTAAGAAAGATGGGGACAGACTTTTTAGCAGGGCCTGAAGCGATAGGACTAGGGGTAACTGTTTTAGACTGAAAGAGGGTAGATTCAGACTACATATAAGGAAGAAATGTTTTATGATGAGGGTGCTGACACACTGGCACATGTTGCCCAGGGAGGCTGTAGATGCCCCATCCCTGGAAACAAACATTCTATAATAATGCATACTTATCTCCTCCACCCATAGAGAACAATATATAATGGTGGTAGATTTACCAACTGTGTGCTAGAGCCGTCGCACTTCGCCTGACAGTAGTCTGACTTCTGTTGCCTCCTTTCCTACACTACCTTCTTCCGACAGCGCCTGGACTGAATAGGATCTTTGAAAGGGAGTTACTTGCCGTGAAGAAAGCTCAAAGATGTATCTGACATCTAATAGATGAAGTGTGGAATGTGATTTCTTAATAATCTTTAAACACCCGGAAAATCTAATGAGGGACAAAGACTTTGTTGGCTGTACTGTAGTTTCAACAGTTTTCTATAATAATATATAATACTATAATATTAATATAATAATTATGTAATAATATCACCTGGTTATTTCACATACTTATAGTGCTAGAGTGGGGAAAGCTTTCATTAGAATTTGCTGATTTATTGCCTTAAAATGATTCATGGAGAAAGCCTGATCCTAGAAAAGTTTTACTGGGAAAAATTCCTTTGGGAATTTCTTTCGTTGCTTACCCACCTAGCCCCTCAGCAGCCTCCCTGATACACAAGCCATCTCATGTGCTTCTCACTCAGTACTCTGTAGGTGCCAGTGCTCCTGGGGCCTTCCACGTCACTGATTTTGGTAGTCAGGCAGGTAGACAGGCATTATATTAGAGATCCCAGGGCTGCCAGGAGCTCAGTTCTGTAGGTATTTTACCTATTCTGTAGAATATTTGCTTTTGGTTTTCTTTCTGATTTAGAGCAGATGGGCAATTCAGGATGTCAGATTTCAAAATCTGGCGCTGGTCAAAGTAATGGAATGATTTTTTCTGTGACCAGCCCTGTCATCAGCAGGAGCTTGTTGTGGTGATCTGCCACAGCCATGTGGGGAAGAGCCCCTTCCAGTTTTCCAAGGAGCAGAATTCTTGAGTGGAGGCCAAGAACATAGGACAGAATTGCAGGTCTTATTGATGTCTGGTGCGCTGAGAAGCCTTCGTGTATGAGTGTCAGTGGTTAAGTGGTTTCCTGCATACCAGATCATGTACCTGAAAGGAATCATTCACTGTGCAATGCCATCCAGACGGCCACCATGTTTGCCTTTGCTGTTAACTCTCAGAAGAATGGTTGACTTAGGTAATTAGAGGGACCAGCCTTCACAGGACAGTCATTAATACTCTTGTTGTGAGCAAAGCTCCCATGTTGGTTATCTGCCACTGCTTCTCAGTAGCTGTATGCTTCACAGCTGCAGAAAACTCTCTGACCATGTTGTAAAGTTTTCCTGCCACTTCCTAAGTCTTGAGAGTGGATTCCACTTACCCACCTTTGGTTGCACACAGAAGCGAAGCAAAGAGATTGGCTTAGTTTTGATATGGAGAATAATGCTCTTCAGGTTGTTTAGTCACAAGATCATCTTTTCAGAGGGAACTGAGAGATTAGAAAAGATGAAATGTGTAAGTTCTTTTGAAATTATCTTTAAATACTGTAGGCATTACCATGTTTTAGAAAGGAGTGAACACCTCCAACTCATTTAAAAAAAAAAAAAAAGGGAAGAAGTCACCACCCCAACCTTACTTTACTCACAACCGTGTGCTTTTCTAAGATTGTGTTAATACCTGGAAAGAAGAGTCTCTCTTGAGCAGCCACTGTATATGCACATTGTGAAAACAATTCTGTTTCCAGGAGTTTATCATTAAAAATCCCAACCTCAAAGGGTTTATACATATGCATCTTTTTATGCCATTTTTTATTCCATGAGATTGAATTAATATTGTTTGGGATCAGGGCCCAAGTATGTGGATCAGACTGTATGGAATGCCTCATCTGCATAGAGTTAGAAATAATGACTTAGTATTCATTATTTGGTACAAAATCTAGGCCAAATGATATTTGTTACTTTTGCCACCCATCAACATCTTACCGATCTTGAAATCCTTATCATCTACTTAGGCACCAGGATCTGACAAACTCACTTTTCCACTGAAAATGTTGTCCAGGATTGTCAGAACTTGCCACTTGTATAGAAGGTAACTACAGAGAATGAACTCAAACCAAAATGAAAAATCTGTTTTCTTCAGTTCCAGCAAAAGAAGACTAGATTGGATTATAAAGATAGTATGTGTAGGGGGGAAAAGTGACAAAATATTTTGTTTCAGGGTTAGTATTTATCACGAAATGACATGTCTTCCCTTAGAAACTGTATTCTCCAGAAACTGTAAAACCACCTGTAAAAAGGAAAAAGGAGCTTGGCTGTTTCACTTCACTAACATCTCCTATCAGAGTTGTAATTCTTACTGTCTTTTTCTTCAGTTTTCATTGTTGAAAAAGCTTAAGGGAGACTAGGTAGTCTCTTTCACCTTCACCTTTACAATAAATTGATAGCTTAATTTTAATATTCCTTTAAAAATCCAGTAAATATAACTGTATCATTTTCCTGTCCTGTCCTAAACACATAGGTAGACAACGGGATCTGTTAATAAGCTGCTGCATTAGTGAATTGCCTCAGACAGAATCTCTTTCAGCAGCAAGGTATTTGATCTACCTATTTGTGCCTGTGTTTACATGCCCGCCGCAGGGAGAAGCCTCGCGGAACACCTGCAGCATTGACCCTGTTGTTGGGGTCGGTGTTTTGCTTGTTAAACACTTCACTGTAATACTATTGTTTTAAAGGCCAGCATTGTTTTTAGGTTAGTTACTGTACCTGTAATGCTTCATTCTTACATCATGAAGGTATTTCCAAGGAGTGTTAAGACTTGCTAATCTCTTTCTACAGGTGTCTTGGAAGGTTATAGTGTTTGATGTAAAATAGGTCCAGTATGCTGGCAACTGGACAAAACCATGTTTCCTAGAACAGGTATAAGAGAGGGACGGAAAGGAGCCAGCAGTCATCTTATGCAGGTTTTCTCTTGATCACAGTGGTTCAGTCTTTTCCATATCAGAATCGCAGAGGTCTGTTCTAGGTGGCATCTGTTACCAGCACAGCAGTACTGGAATGGAAGAGTCGTCATGGTCCTCTAACGTCCAGCTGGAGAGCTTTTGTTCTGCAGTGCATGTGTAAGTGCAGTCTCTCTACCCAGACAACACTTTTCCCTAGTTTCTGCTCACTTAATTTACCGTGTTGTGGTCGGATGCTTTGTACATTAGTGGGTTGGTTTCATTTGCTTATATATTTTACTGTTTTAATGATTGAGATTGGTTGAAGCTTGGTACTGAAAGAGAAATCAGACTGACTGTTAGGGCTGGATCTTTCCTGTGGCTGGCAGCGATGCATTTTCAATAAATGCACTTTCTGAAAGTCATGTCATGTGTCATCTGGATCCATCTGCATTGCAGGTAGTGTATCTCCAGGTCAGGTTTTTTTTTTCCTTCCCAATTTGCTCCTATTTTGGCACTTCTCATAGATCTACTTTAAATATAATTCTAGCATAGCTCGCATAATACCCAAAGGCTATTGTGTGTTTGTGCTCCATCATTCATATTTATTAAATTCACCTCTTTTAGGACATAGATTTTCTTTCTAACATTGCATTCAGAGTTTGTGTGTGTTGAGAAAGGGCAAGAAATAGCCCAGCCATCCACTCTTCCCTTAGGTGTTATTTTCATTACCTGCAATTTACTGCTGTGTGCTATTTTATTCACCTCTGTGTAATTGCAGAGAGTGAATCTGTGCAAATATTAGTTCAACTGATCTTTTCAGGGCAATAGTGTGGCCCTGTAGTTTGGGTTATTTAAAACATGCAATGTGCTTTAGGGAATAGTTTTGCTTTTCCTCTCATTAGATCTCTTCCTGGCTTCTTACCATCCTCACTGAAAGCTGTCAGCCTAAACATTTCAGATCCTAAACTGTAGTTTCTTCTTCCCAGTGACTTCAGTTTTGTTCTTGGAATGTGAATAGCAGTTTTCTGATTGAACGCAAAGCTAGATCTCATTAATTCAAAGCATATCTACAGTATCTGTAGAGCTCTTGTTGTTCCCTTCAGCACTGACAGTCTGTTGGGCAGTTTGCCCTTGGGCAGTCCTTGGTTATATATGTCTTGTAATATACCCATCTTCCAATATATTTTTGCCTGACTCTGATGATTTATTTTTTAAAAAAAGCTTACTCTGAGTGAAACATTTAGAAGACTTGATTTCTACAGTTTTTGTTGGTTTCACATACCCCTGCAGTTTTAACAATTGGAGATTTGTTTTGATGAACTGTGCTAATTAAAACAGAACAAAAATACAATTGTGTGGTCATGCTGAGGATTTGGCTGGAGTTTAACTTAACAATGATCTATGTGGAATTAAGAAAGAAACTATGAATGTGTGTTCCTGTTACATTTTCTTTCAGTTAATCTGCTTGTGTAATCTGCCATGTACCTCAGCTGGGACACTGATGTTTTAGTTCTGTATGACATCCAAAGCGAAGACACTATTCACAGAATCTGGAAGGGACCTCTGGAGTTCTCCAGTCCAGTATCCTCCTCACCGCACAGTCAGCTGTGAAGTCAGACCAGGTTGCTCAGGGCTTTAGTCATTTGGGTCTTGAAAATGCCAAGGATGGAGACTACACAACCTTTCCAGACCGCTTGGTATTAGAAGGCTGTGATTTGGTCTCTCCAAAGCTGTCCCTTTTCCCCTTAACCTATCCTCACAGGACAAGTGCTCCAGCTCCCAGACTTCCTTAATTCCTTTGGGCTTGCTCAACATAATCAACATCATTCTTGTACCAGAGGACTCAAAACTGGATAGAGTTTTCTATATGGTGTCTCACAAGTGCAGAGAGAGGAAGGGTGTTTGTTAATCACTTCCCTTGATCTAATGGTCATACTCCTGTCAACACAGCGCAGGGTGCTGTTGGCTGCCTTTGCTGCCAGGGCACGCTGCTGGCTCGTGTCCAGCGTGCTGTCCACCAAGAACCCAGGTCCTGTTTGGCCAGATAGTCCCCAGCCTGTATCATTGCAGGGGAATCTTCCTTCCCAGGTGCAGGGCTTTGCATTTGTCCTTGTTAAATTCCATGAGGCTCCTGTTGACCCTTTCCTCCAGCCTGTTGGGGTCCCTTTGGGTGGGAGCTTCACCCCCAAGTATATTGACTGGTCCCCTCAACTTGTTGTCATCTCTGCAAGTGTGACAAGGGTCCACTCAGTTGTCTCCTCCGGATTGTTGATAAAGATGTTATCTCTTGCCCAGATGAAAATACTTAGCACATGACTAAGGAGGGATGGAAGAGAAAAATATTAAAAAAATGTGTGTTCTGCATTGAGTTACAGGAAAAATATAGAGTGCTAAGAAGTTTTTTGTTGTTCTTTTTAAATCCCCAAAACAGAATGGTTGGACAGACATAATGAGTGTCATAGATCTTAGATAAACTTTACTGAAGAAAATAGGACCAACAATTCAGGAAGGTTTCATTCATTTACTGTTTTTTAAGCTAGTTTGCCAGCCAGGATTTGAAAAGAAAATAAAGCATTTGGTTCTGTAATTGTGCAACTACAAATTCAGTCTCTGCTTTCAGCCGTCTGCCCTGCAGGCATTATTTTTAGTGCCACTTGGATCATTGGCACAGTGTATGATCCGCTGCATCTTCTTGCGTTTTGTGCTGACTTGGTGCTGATAATTCTGATACAAATATCTGGGTTCATATTCCTGCCTTTCTTCCCCTGTCCTTTTGCTTTATCTCTTTCAGTCTTTTTAAGGCTCTTTAGAACAGCTGCACGGGCAGGGGAGGCAATGCTGTATTCATGGACAGGCATGCTTTTATTTACTGTGTGAGGTTCACAGTGGAACAATTTTATTCCGCTGAAGCTTCACATGAAGAAATGCAATCTTTTCTGTAGCAGTTGCAGAGTCTTTACTTCACTGGTCAGCTCAGTGGTAACTGATAGATGTACCGGTAATGGTAGGCTGTTGCCCTCTCTGCTGTGTATGGCGTGGGAGAAATCCAAGAGCTTCTGCTGTTGATGCTGTTGGCAGTAGAAGGGCAAACTAAGATTGAATGTGCTTGGGCTGCTCCTCAACAAAGAAGATGGCTAGACTTCTGCTTGCTTAGATGGCCCAAGGAAAGAAGTTACTCATTTTACCATAAAGATAGTAGCTGAAAGTTTTACCCTAAAGCAGATAACTGAGCAACTGCATTGGGTTCAGAAAACCTTGATGATTCCTAGTGTGAGGGGAGCCCTCGCAGTCTCCCGAAGTGCTTTTTTTTCATTTAAGAGTCTTTGATTAGGGTGTGTGTCTGATATGATAATGTTCTCCTAAGAGGTTTCTGGTAAACTCAGCATATATGGGTCCTGCACTTGGGTCATAACAACCCCGTGCAACGCT
>NW_010519092.1:0-799 GCF_000687285.1 Phaethon lepturus | reverse complement strand
GAAGAATAATAGTTCCCTATAACATTTTATGAAAATTTATCCGGGGAGAACATAGCAAAATGCATTGGGGGGTGGATGCATTATATAAATATTTAAATCAAAGGATAGTGAGTCAAAATTTATATTCTACCGTAAAACAAATTACTCAAAGGTGTGAGACGTGTTTGAAAAACAATCCAAATACTAGGTATAAAGTGCAAATTGGGATGATTGGGAAAGGGAATATACCGGGACAACAGTGGCAAATAGATTTTTCTGAACTCCCAAGAAAAGGGGGGTATTGGTACCTATTAGTATTAACAGGTACCTTTTCAGGCTGGCCGGAAGCCTTTCCTTGTAGGACCAATAAGGCTAGAGAGGTAACGCGAATACTTTTAAACAAAATCATCCCTAGGTTTGGAGTTCCGGCAGTAATATCCTCAGACAGAGGTACCCATTTTTGTGCATAGATAGTACAACAGGTCAGTAAACTTTTGGGAATAAATTGGCAACTACATACCCCATATCAACCGCAGACAAGTGGGCAAGTTAAGAAAATGAAGTGGATAAAAGAACTATTTATACTAATCTTAGTCTGCAGTTTGTTTATTCTAGGTACTTCTTGTGTAATTCAATGTTCTATATGGTATTGTCAGAAGAATGTGGATGACTATGCCACATGGAAAAGAAATAAAATAAAGCATAGAGTTACATCAGGGAAATATTTTAAGAAAAGACTAGATGAAAACAGCATGTTATAAATATGGTTGTGAAAGAATTAACAAAGGTAAAAGAAAAGGGGGGAATGAAACGGGGCTTT
>NW_010519091.1:338-2059 GCF_000687285.1 Phaethon lepturus | reverse complement strand
AGCAGCCTGCTGATTGCCTGGAGCAGAGCAGGACCCGGGCGGTCCCTGGGACGGCTGTCTCCGGGTCGCAATACCTCGCAGGGTGGCACAGCTCGCTCACCGGCTCAGCGTGCCGGGCGGCTCCTCGGGGCACAGTTGAGGCTGGATACGATGAAACCCAAGGGCAGAGCTCTCTGATGCTGGCTTTGCACCCAGGGAAGAGCCTTGCTGTGTGGAGTGTAAACAAAACGCTTAATTTACAACCATTGATTTATTGTGCTGCTTGCTGAAATGATATTACAGCTGGCTGCAAACTGGTTTACATCCTCTGACAGTGAGCTCCCCAACGTCAGTGTCGCAGAAGCTATCGCTGCTCACCGAGAGCAATGCCAGCGGGAGGCTGAGAAATGCCAGCTGCAGCTGCAAAGGAGTCTTCGCAGCCTCGGCTGGCATGAGCCAGGGTAGCACCGCACCGGTCGGTGTTCTCCCAGGCCTGGCGTGCTGCGGTGGAGGGTTCTGGCCCGTTTTGTGTCTGGCGAGAAGTCCTTTGCACGAACGCAGCGCGCTTGCTGGCTGTGTGCTGAGCAAATTGGGTGTAGCTCCTTTTTGTTGGTGGATGTTGAAGAAAAATATTATGCTAGATGCAAAGAAATCTAGAGGAGGAGGCATTTGTATTTGTTTTGTGCGTTAGTATGGAGGTTTTTGTTCAGTAGAAGTTCTCTTTTTAGGGTTCATGGAGAGACCTGTTTAGTCCATGCCTGTTCATTGATTTGCCTGCTCTGCATTTCCAGTTCAGCCTGTACATCATTGAGGGAAGGACTCCATGGGCAGCACTTTTCGTTTCTAGTGCCCTCATCACTGTGGCACCCTAAACCTCTTGGCCACTGTGCGCATACAAATTAAATAAGAAAAGAAGAACCACTGTGTGTGGCTGATGATCAAAGGTAGGGAGATTGCAACCTAACAGGCATTTAAAACAACGCTCGAAATTCTTTGTTGATCTTTTATCATTGCTGGCTGTGCCTGCCAACTCTTTGGAAAGCTGCGGTCTGTGTATTACATTTATTGTGGCTCCATTTGTGACAGCTTCTTGGAGACAGAAAGGGAACTTGTGGGGCAAACACTGGATGGCGGCCAAAGAAAGGCAACATGCACCAGGAAGATGCTACAACTCGTTCCATGTACTCGTAGCAGCAGAAAAACATTGATGGTGGGAGAAAGGCTTGCTGAGGTCAGTGATGAGAAATAGCTCATCAAACACAGCCCAATTTTGAGACGGTTGCTTCTTCCCCTTCTTCTGTGAGCAGCTGCCCAGGTGTGTGGACCTCTGAAATGTGCTCTTCCGTAACATGCCGGATTTGCTTTGGATGACTGTGTAATGGGCTACCTTGGAGAAAAATGACATTATCCTTTGAAGCGCGCAAGGCTGGATCGCTCGGGGAAGTCCCTGAGTAGCAGCTGCGCTCACGGAGCGTCCTGCAGGCGGGGGTCAGAGGCGTCCTCACGCGGGCGAAACCGGGGGCCTGCACGGGCGGGGCTGGTGCGAAACCGAAATCCCGTGCTGGCAACGCAAACCGGTGGCAGCTCAGTCCCAGCAAACTCGGCCCAGGGGTAACTGCTGCCTGCTGCCTTTTTACCAGTCTGGGGCTGGGAGTCACTGAGGAACTGATGGAGAATAACACCCAAGCATTAGGGTATCCTTGCTGGAGAGAGGGGGGCTGGAGGGCCGACAGACCCCTTCC
>NW_010519091.1:0-269 GCF_000687285.1 Phaethon lepturus | reverse complement strand
GGAGGATTTAGCGTCTGGGCAGGATGCTACCGTGGCGTTTAGCCCTGCAGACCTCACCTGGATAAATTAAGTCGGTGCCTGTCCCAGTCACTGCCTGGGGGAGCTGGGGAGGCAGCAAATGGCTCCTCACGTGCCTAAAGGGGCTGCTGTGAACCAGCGTCAGCGGACGCCAGAAGAGCTCCCTCCCCTCGGTGCCTGTTCCCTCCTCGGGGGAGGCAGGTTCACGACGCCTTGCGGCAGCAGGGAGCCAGGCTGCTGTGGGCAGAGCA
>NW_010519090.1:1720-2858 GCF_000687285.1 Phaethon lepturus | reverse complement strand
CACGGGCGGCCGCCTCTCATCCCCTCTTTATTTTCTTTTTTATTATTATTCGTATTTTCAAACAGCAAAATAGGCCCGAAGCCTCTTTTTGGGTGAGAGGGAGGTTACCGCGGCCCGTGACAGAGCCAGCCCCCCGAAGGATGGAGGAAGGCGCCGGGCGTGGGCACATCGCGTCGAGGGCAGGGAGCGATATCGCGACTATCGTCACGCTGTTACTCCCACCACCCTCCTCGTTAGGCTTTTTTTTTCCTATAAAGAAGTGGTTGCCACACACCGGGTCTCCTCCCCATCCTTCTCACTCCTTTGCCTTGGGAAATTTTTTGTTCTGGTTTCTGCCGGGCTGAATTGCGAGGGAAAAAAAACTCTTTTTTTGGCCATATCTCAACATCTCTCGGAAAAAACAAAACCCAAACCAAACCCCAACCACCCACCCTAAAGCACAAGCTCTCCGCCTTGCCTCCAGCCCCCTCGAAAGAAAATCTAATTGCCTGTTCCGATATTGTATAGGAAGAGATTACTCACATGTGTCATATTTAAGTAGGGACACCGCAAGTCTCTCCTGTTTCAACAAAAGCGCTCTCGGTGTCAGGCTGAATTTACTCCTCCCACCTCAAGGTACTTACGACTTTACAGAGAGGAAGGACACCCGCACCGGGATAACACTGCTAAATCCTGGGAGGAAGAGAAGGGGGGGGAGAGAAAAATAGGAGAGGGTGGATCTCGTGGGCCCGGATTGCCCGAGACCGGTGGGGAGCGGGGTGCAAGGGAGAGGAAGGGGGAGGCCCCCGTTATAGGGGACAGACGGACACCCCAGGGTCGTTCCCCGCTGCCGCCGCCGGGACGCGCCGCCTCGCATACGGGGCAGAAACGCGCGGCAAAAAAAATAGAAAAAAAAGGTGTGGGGGAAACAAAAACACACACACAAAAAAAGGAAAAATAAGCCCTTCATTTGGGGCGAACTGGGCCGTTTTTTGGACGCATCGCAAGCCCGGTCTCCCCGGGAGGAAATCCCAGACGGGGCCGGAGACGGGAGTTGTTTTTCTCCCGTTGAGCTCGCACCGAGCGGCGGCGGCCGCGCCGTTTCTCCCGCCCCCGGCTGGAAAATGTAATTCCTAAAGGGACAAATTCACTTGCCGGA
>NW_010519090.1:0-1311 GCF_000687285.1 Phaethon lepturus | reverse complement strand
GCCCCGGCCGCGGGCCAGGCTGGGTCCCGGGGGCTGTGTGTGCCCCCCTGGGAGAGGCTGAGCGGCGCCGGGTCCCGGCGGGGATGGGGGACACACGCACGCACCCCACAGTTTCAAAGACGAAAGCGTCTTCTCCTCCTCACCCACCCCGCATCAAAGAACGAAAAAAAAAAAAATTTCAACCGCGGAAAAGACGCGTAGGTTTTTTTTGTTTCTCCCCCCTCTCGCCTGTCTCTCACGTGGGGCAGAAGCCCCCCAAGCACCCCTCACTGCCCCCCAGACCCTCACCGCCCCGGCCCGCTGCAGGGCCGGATCCCTCCCTACTCACCATTTGCTTTTCATTGGGAAAAAGTGAGTGGAGCCATTTTGTGGCCTACGCATCGCGGCTATATTTGTAGTAAGTGTTGGGTGGCTTCAGCTGGGTAGGCTCTAATTCCACATCACGTCCAGTTTCCTATTTAGTATGGAGAGCGGAACACTACTGCAATGTGGCCGAGAGAGATAAAACCCCAGCAGTGGCCCGCCTGCCCTGATAAGCTTCTAAACCCATTATTTATGAAATGATTCATTATTATTTGGCAATTTTATCGAAGGAAAGCGGAAAATTATTGCAGGGATATGCATAGGAATAACTCCGGAATGCATGCCTTCTAGCTTTTTATGTGTGTGTGCTTAGATGCCTTAGCACATGGTGCAACTTTCCTTGGAGTTTAGCTCTAAAAAGTTCAACATTTAGTTGCAAAAATGTTTCTTTTTCTGAAATTACACAGTATGCAGAAGTTTTCACTTTTTTTTTTTTTGCACCTACTTTTTTTTTTTTTTTTTTTGCATTTTTTTTAATTAAATATGGAACACCTACTCCATTCTTAATTAAATTTAATGAGCCAAAATAAATTGTTGGAGATGCTGAGAGAGAGGGAAGGGGTGTGGGCTGCTTTGGGACGAGAGGAGGTAAATAAAGCACATTGAGAGGAGATGTTTTGGAGAGAAGCGGCCCCATCCCCAGCTTTTCTCCCCCCACTGTGGGTTTTGGCTGAAGGGCTAAATTGGGGCCAGCTCCCCGTCCTACCTCCCGTGCTGGGGCGGGGGGAGGCCGAGCGTCCCTGCGGGGCCAGGGGATGCTGCGGGCCAGGGAGCGGAGCGGGTACCCCTCGCCCTTGGGAAATTCGGGATGCGAACGTAGGGGAGAGCTCGGTGCTGACGGCAGGGCCGAGCCAGGAGGAGAGAGGCTTGGGGAAGGGCCTTCGCCGCCCCGGACCGCTGCGGGTTGCGGGGCTCGGGGCTGCGCGTCTCGTCGGAGCTGGGACTCAG
>NW_010519089.1:0-1969 GCF_000687285.1 Phaethon lepturus | reverse complement strand
TAAAAATTAATAAAAGTGATAAATAACCCCACAAAGAAAAAAAAATGGGTTAAAATTTTTCTCACATCACTAAAAAAGTCGAGTTTTATGCCCCAAAATGGCTCCGACTCCCAAAATTTAAGTTAAAATAAAGAAAATTCTGTATTTAACCACCTAAAGTGGAAACTGGGATCAAGAATTTGGCCAAAAATTCCCTGAAAAAAATAACTATAAGCCCCAAAGTGGCTGAAAATTGTTCCAACGCCTTCAAATGGTTCGTTTTGGGTAAAAAATGGTTAAAATAAGTAATAATTAATGTTGGGAAATAGAAATTAGGATTCAAAATCGTTCCCAAATTCATATAGAGTCAGGCTTTACGCCCAAAAATGGCTCAAAATAGCCCCAAAATCCTCAAAATGGGTCTTTAAATTTAAAAAGTGGCTGAAAAGTTGGTATTTTATTCTCAAAAATGGGAATTGGGGTAAAAATTTTACCAAATTCACGTAAAATTTGGGGTTTAAGCCCCCAAATGGCCCCAAATTTCTCAAAATGGGTCTTTTAATGACAGAAATGGTTAAAAATTCGATATTTAATTCTTGAGAACGGGAATTGGGATCGAAATTGTTCCCAAATCCGTAAAAATTTGGGGTTTAAGCCCTAAAATGTCCCCAAATTCTTCAAAATGTGTCTTTTAATGACAGAAATGGCTAAAAAATTGATATTTAATTTTTGAAAATGGGATTCAGGATCGAAATTGTTCCCAAATTCATAAAAATTGGGGGTTTAAGCCCCAAAATGGCCCCAAATTTCTCAAAATGGGTCTTTTAATGACAGAAATGGCAAAAAAATCGATATTTAATTTTTGAACCCAAATTCTTCAAAATGTGTCTTTTAATGACAGAAATGGCTAAAAAATTGATATTTAATTTTTGAAAATGGGATTCAGGATCGAAATTGTTCCCAAATTCATAAAAATTGGGGGTTTAAGCCCCAAAATGGCCCCAAATTTCTCAAAATGGGTCTTTTAATGACAGAAATGGCAAAAAAATCGATATTTAATTTTTGAAACTTGGCATCGGGATCGAAATTGTTCCCAAATTCATAAAAATTTGGGGTTTAAGCCCCCAAATGTCCCCAAATTTCTCAAAATGGGTCTTTTAATGACAGAAATGGCTAAAAAATCGATATTTAATTTTTGAAAATGGGAATCGGGATCGAAATTGTTCCCAAATTCATAAAAATTGGGGGTTTAAGCCCCAAAATGGCCCCAAATTTCTCAAAATGTGTCTTTTAATGACAGAAATGGCTAAAAAATCGATATTTAATTTTTGAAAATGGGAATCGGGATCGAAATTGTTCCCAAATTCATAAAAATTTGGGGTTTAAGCCCTAAAATGTCCCCAAATTTCTCAAAATGGGTCTTTTAAGGAAAGAAATGGCTGAAAAATTGTTATTTAGTTCTTGAGAACGGGAGTTGGGGCCGAAATTGTTCCCAAATTCATAAAAATTTTGGGGGTTAAGCCCCAAAATGTCCCCAAATTTCTCAAAATGTGCTTTTTAATGACAGAAATGGCAAAAAAATTGATATTTAATTCTTGAGAATGGGAATCAGGATCAAAATTGTTCCCAAATTCATAAAAATTTGGGGTTTAAGCCCTAAAATGTCCCCAAATTTCTCAAAATGGGTCTTTTAATGGGAGAAATGGCGAAAAAATTGATATTTAATTCTTGAGAATGGGAATCGGGATCGAAATTGTTCCCAAATTCATAAAAATTGGGGGTTTAAGCCCCCAAATTTCTCAAAATGGGTCTTTTAAGGAAAGAAATGGCTGAAAAATTGATATTTAATTCTTGAGAACGGGAATCGGGGCCGAAATTATTCCCAAATCCGTACAAAATTTGGGGTGTAAGCCCCCAAATAGCCCCAAGCCCCTTCAAAATGGGTCTCGGGCTCGGGGGTCCCCTCCCTGACCCCCCCGCGCCCCCCCCA
>NW_010519088.1:0-12346 GCF_000687285.1 Phaethon lepturus | reverse complement strand
CGCCGGGTGTCAAAGGTCCGGCCGGCCTCGCCGGGCGGAGGAGACGGGCAGGAGAAGTCGAGTGTCTGAGCAAAACAAAAGCCATTTTCTCCAGTCGGATTCCGGGGCATTGCCATGAACGGGAACGCAGAGTTGAACGGCAGGTTGAGGTGGGGCTGGTGGCCGGGGCGGCTTCACAAGGCAGCGAGGACGTGCCCACCCGGGAGATGCAATTTTTGGTGCTTATATCAGTAGGGAGATGGCGAAGGTCTGAGTCAAGATCATTCTGATCTGCGAAGAAAGAATTTTTTCACATGCCTTTATATAAAACCACGCCCCAAGCCCCCAAACATTGTTCCTTTTGTAGAACGCTTCTTTTTTTTTAACAAGTATTAGCATTTAACTGTGTAGTTCAGCTGGATGTGTGCCCCTCACCACAGGGTATGGTGGTACCTCAGGTATTGGGGCACCATTGACATTACAGAAAAGAACGAAACATTCAAGAGCATTAAAAAAAAAAGCACCTCTAAAGGCAGTCTCCTACCAGCTGAAGCCCTCCTCTCGAAGAGACCCTGGTTAGAGGCGGGACCCTCCCAACCTCTGTCCCTCTCCTTGCCCCCGCAGAGGACGGCGTGCACAGCTACGAGTTTCCCACTGTTAAAAGTCCTTTGGTCTCTCTTTCACACTCTGCCAATAGCAGTTTATAATTATCCTGAAAAGTTTCCACAGTCGGATTGATTTTATTCCAAGCCCTCAGATCTGTTTACAACTATTCAGTAAAATCCTTTCTATAACTAATTAGACTACATGCCATTTCAGAGTGAGCTGGAGGGCAGAGGCAGCTGACTCTAACCTGATTACCGATGCAGACTGCCTTCTTTCAACCGGTTCCTGTGCATCGCAGCACCTGATCATGCCAACAACCAAGAGTATTTTTCCTTAAATGCCTTGGCTGAACTATAAATATGCAAACAATAAGGTTCTCCCATGAATGCTGGTCTTAGATATGCAACAAATGCTAGGCAAGAACTGTTTTATTGGAAAGCATCTTCAACGCATCCTGTGTTTCCCAATATTTTTTGCCAATATCTGTTTGAGAGATTCCTATAAAAACGTTCCTCTTGAGATGGCAGCCGGCCTCACCAGCAAGGAATGGGGAAAAAAGGACATTTGTTTCCCCAATAAAATGAATCACGTTCAGATCGCTGTAACCTGGGAATATTGTAGCCTTTGGTGAATAAATTAATACCCATCCGTGTGTTGCTGGAAAAAGTTAATGACACTTGCTTGGTGGATGATGGTGTGCAGGAGCAGCCAGGTGCTGCCTCGTTCCAGCGGTTCTTGCAGGCACTGGGGCAGGAGGACTTGGCAGAACGTGATGCTTCGAGCAGCATCACGGTCCTGCTCCCGCCCCGGAAGGGCAGAGGACAGAGGACCCTTAGTGCCGGCAAACTCTAAGCATCCAGGTCAATAGTGCTACAACAGGTCTGGTCCTTAAGGTAAATTAAACAAATGAGATCCACCTTTCATTGGCAAATAATTCTATCTTAATCACTCTGTCCGGGGAGCAGCGTGCACAGAACATTTCAGGGTGCAGATTTCAGCAGGAGTTTGATGATAGCGCAGGGCAGGGTGAGCTTGGCAGCCAGACGGGCACTGCTCTCCACGGCCACGCGACTCCTCTGGGTAACCTCTACTCCAGCTGGCCGAGTACAGCGCGGGATAACTTTGATGCGCAACGTGTAAATGCAAAAAACTAACTGCAGGCATTGAAAATTTGCTGTAGAGACAGACTGTTGTAATGTGTTGGCACAAAGAGGGATGCAAGGCTGTATTTTTTCACTTTTTCATCCCTCCAATGTTCTTACGACTTTTACAGCTCTAAATCCGTTTTCTCATCTTTCGATGCAACATTGGAAACAATAAATAAGAGCGCTTTAGCACTCTAACTTTATTAAAGCCAGAATTATTAGGTACTGGATCAGGCTCCAAGGGGCTGAGCTGGTCATGTTACCCCAGTGTAAATCACGCGTGCCTCCTGCACGGCAGCCGGCTGACTTCAGCGGCACGCCTCCCGTATCAAACATAAATCTGATGTTACGTTTGACTACTGGTAAGGTTGCTTGGCTGGGGACCGACTGTGCCGTCACTGATTTCAGTAGACAGAAAAGGCCCGTCTCAGCTAGCTGATGCGACCAGGAGCCAAGAGCTCCCAAACTGGTACACCTCCACGCTGGAGGAAACGCTCCTACTGCCTTTTTACCAGCACTGGGATATCTCCTTCGATACTTCATGAATATATACGATATTTTGATATTTCATGAGTCAGGAAAGAGATTACAGCTGTCCATTCAAGTTTTCTTTTCCTTGGTGGGACACCAGACCCAGGTGACCACATCAACCTCCCCTTCAACTTTGTTTTCCCTTAGTCCTGCTTGGCAGTAAGCACAGGGTGAAACGATTCCAAGGAAGCAGCCAGCCCTTCCTCCACGGGGCAGATGCGTCCCCACACACAGCAGCCTTCTCCGCCCGCAAAGCCCACGTCCTGGCCATCTCCCGACGGACCTGGGCTAACGACTTGTACCCAGGTGCCGCCGGCAGGACGCCCACTCCTGCTCGGTGCCGTCCACCAAGCTGCTTTTCATCTCTCGGAGTATTTATAAACTGGCGGTGACACATTCACTGGGAATAGTAGCTTTCATAGGAGCCATATGCCACTTTAGAGGACAAAATATAACCTGTAAGGGAAAAAAACCAACCAACTTCACGCACTTCCTAATCATTCCTATTCATCTGAGCCATCCATTTATTCCCTCCCATTCATCTCTGTTTTTAATGACTCAGCTGGCGATTTCTTCCTTACATTGAGACAGTCCCAATGCTATTATCTCGCAGCTATAGACTGATTCATTTTGCTGCAAGATTTTAACTCCATTTTTTTCAGCTGTACAGCTGGTTCCAGACTGCCAACATTACCAAGTCAACACAACAGAAGTAGCAAAGCAATGAAAGCGTGATTTGTCTTTTGTGACGAAATCTGTAAAGACTCCCCCCCGCTAATATTTAGCGTCAAATCAATAGTAAAACGTCCAAGCTTTTCATCAGGTGAACATTTAAAAAGTCACAGGACCAATTAAAAACATTTTGTGTCTCTGCTGAGGACTGTGATTAGATTAATGTTACAAATTAACTCATAACTGACATGCAAAATAATCCCATTTGCTGAAGCATGCCCAATAATAGTTAATCTTCCCTTTCACTCTATGGTTGTTGACTTTTATAGAGTCTTATTGTGGCAAATAACGTCTATTCATAACTTCTGCTTTCCATAGCTGAGCACAGTTTATGGTTTATGGGCAGACTTAATAATTTTTTTCAATTCTATGGCATACATGGAGATATTTGCTAAGGAACAGAAATGGGGGATAAAAATTAACCAAAAACTGCACACCAGAGAGGAGCAGCCCCAGGCGATGCTCAGCGGCTGCACTGGGCGGTCTCAGTTATTCTCCCCGACGAGCGAGCGAGCGAGCCTGACCTTACTAAACAGATACTTTTAATTTGGGAAAGTCCACATCCATGTACCAAGCTCATGTTACTCCACAAAGGGACAAATTCATCAGGGTTAGTACATTTAATTTCTCTTGCTAACACATACTGCATTTTTCTCAGCTTGCTTTGGCTTCAGAGGATTATCTGTATTACTTCTGTCGTAGCTGATAAATGCCATATGGATCACGTGTAATCCACTCACTGATTTAGGAATGGGAAAGCCTCCCAGAAGTGAGATAAATCCACGTCCAGGTCCTGTGAATGGGGCTTGTCCTCAGGGCGCTGGCTGAGTTAAAGGGAGATGAAACCAAGCACAGGGTGATCGGGTTGTTCACGTGCAATACTGAATTGTTCTCCTGGCAGCTGAGGAACTTTCCTCAGCTCACACGAAGTGTGAACCTTGCATTTTTTAGCACACTTTTAAAAAGCATCCCTTTGGATCAGCAGTACGGAGGATGCTGCTGTTGCCGGGAGCGGCACGGGGACCAGCCTGACGCTTCTCGTAAGCAATTCTTACAGGAACAGCATCGTCCTGCACACACGGAAACGTTTCAGGAGTGAGAACCACACCTAAAGAGCAGCCAGCTGACCATATATCCAACGCCGTGCTGACCATCAGCGCTGCAGGGACAGCTGAAGTGCAGGGGAGGAGGCATCTAGAAGCGGAGGGCGATAGGAATACCCTGGCCCACCCGCCATGTCGGAGACCTGGTTTTGCATGGTGAGTCCCACTGGAGCCTGAAGCATGGAAGACAGCAGTAGAAACTGGCTTCAAATTATCACATGAACAAGGACGCACTTATAATTAAATAAATTCCAAATCGTAAAGCTTAGCACTCACAAATCCTTTGTATGTTTTCCAAGCACTTTCCATTCGCTGGCAAATTAATGCAACAATATGCAAGAAATCAGGAAGGTGGCTTGGATAATTTTCAATTAGCTGCTTGAAAACGCTTTGAAGATAAATCTAGCCAGATTTTCTGAGCTTACTTATTTGTTCCAGCTTATCTCTGCAAATACAATTGGCTGCAGCTGCCTTAGACCATCTTTAAAAACTTGCAGTGCCAACGCATAAAGCAGATTTAACCGGGCTGCTATATTCTGCCATAGCAAAGATCAGCGAGACAAAAGGCTCTTTTACGCTGTAATACCTAACTCCCCCTCCCTAATGTCACTCCTGCTTTAATATCTCTTTCCTACCCGTAAGTCTGGTCAATGATGAGAAGGTCTGAGCTCATGCTGGCTTTGTACTGGGCTCTCCAGCCACCGCTACTGCCCACGGAGCCGCGTGTCTCGGTGGCTCTCCCAACGCAGACACACCACCGGCATTTTCCCAGTATCTAGCCCTGCCCACAGCATGGCCTTATCTTCCGTCCTTTGGATTCTTACAACGCATTTAAGGACATTCAATATTCAGGACAATGTTTCTGCGCGAGCCCTTAGTCAGCTTTTCCCAATGATTACCACTTCCTATAGCTATCCCTTCTTTGTTTCCATGCGGAAGATACAGATTCAGGCAAGCCCTTTATGACACAAGAAACGACACAAAATGACCAAAACCCCAAAGAAGAATGTGAGACATAATTCTTTGCTGCTTCTAAAGATAGAAGCAATAAAAATGCAAAAAATGCAACATCCTGTATTACCCAATGCAAGGATGCTGAGTACAGGATAATAGAATAATGCTGGCATCTACCATCGTTTACAGGAACCCTGTTTCATCCTCCTGGTTTGGGCATATGAAGGTTAAAAAAAAACAAAAAGGGAAAACCAGGGGAAATGATACCATGAAACTTTGTGGAAGCCATACCACAGTAAGATGGATTTGGCACAAATGACGAGGCCCTTCTGTTGTAGGTAGTGTGTTGGTATCACACAGAATGACTGCACCCTCCTCCCAACCAGAGGGCACCAGCCACTGCTGGGGTAGCAAAGCCTCCAAAAGGCTTTCCGCAGGCTTTTCTTGTACATCGCTGCTGGATAACAGCCTTTTCATTGAGATATCTCCTTCATCTGGCTTTTTTATTCCCACTAGGTGATCAATTCATGTATGACACCAGGCTCCGCTCCTCTTGCAGAGTATCGGCAATCTATCTTTGGCTTGCTTGATTGTAAAAGCAAGAGCAGAAACACAATCGTGCTTGGAGCCGGAACTATTTATACCCAAACTGGGACCACTACCCTCCTTTCTGCTGCCAACCATTCAAAAAACCTAGAGAAATTTGCCCATTTCCACAATCATTTTTTCCCTCAGAACACCTGCCATGCCTGTGCTACTGCGTGAGCTGTTGGAAGTGGGTTTCACTTGAATCCTCGCTGTTGCAGAACCATTCCTTCAGGGGGTCTTAGCACCTTTTTCCTTTCAAATGGATGAAATAGATCAACATTTGGAGATGAAATACAAATCTTAAGTCCCTGATTTCTGCTGCAGCATGGGAAGAAATCTGTGTGAAATTCTGGGGCGTTATGCAGTGCTGTAAAGGGAGAGATCTGGCATGGGGCGTAGCCAGATATGGGTGCTGTGGACAAAGGGGGTTGGAAGTCAATATCCAAATTACCCAATACTTCACTTTTTTTCCGAGACAAGATTGCCTTCCAAATCCTCTTCTCCATAGTGAGTGGACTTTCTGGAGAAAATCATGTACCACAAGGTCATATTGCTCTACCAGCCAACGACAGCCTTTAGCTTGAGCTTTCTATGACAAGCTCTCAAGCTCAACCTCACATTGGTGAGCTGGATGCCCACCCATTCCCCTCTCAAACCAGACAACAGAGCTGAAGAGAGCACATTAGAAGAGCTAAACACATCAAGGAAAAGAGAAACTTGCTGATCATCAGCGTCCCCCGCAACGTTCGCCATCCTCAGCGAGCACAAGAGCACGTGAGTCCATGAGATGGGCAGAGGGTGGAAACACTGCGTCAAGCGGGAGCGCGAGAGAAACAGAAACTACAGGAAGGATTCAGCTGAGGGAAAAGCATTTCCCACACAAACACACTTTTTTTCCAGATCAGCAAGTAACAGCTTCCCCAAACAGCCCCTGGAGCTCAAGCTCACTGGTGCACACCGCTTAGCCTGGATCTTGTTTAACATTCAGCGATGCTCTCTAATCCTCTTAGGTATTAGTCTTGAGATTCCTGCCAAGCACGGGAACAGCACAGCCTCCCAGAAAGCACTTAAATGAACTCACTGCTTGAAAGAGGCCATTTTGCAAAATACAGTAGAACTCCAGCTGTCCGTTTTTTGCTTAACCTCAGATTAGCACCTAGGAAGTCACTACGGCATGCAAAATGCGAAGTTAAATAACCCCGATTTTTCCGTCTCAGGTGACTCCCTAGGAAGTCATTCTGCATTAAGACTGGGATTTCTCTCTCTTAATTACTTGTTTGAAGTTAAGTACCTAATCTGAGTAGACATTAGTATTGTGTCTCTGTTGCCCACTGCAAGGAGATCACCACACTCGGGTTATCTACAGCCCTGAAGCCACGATCTCTATTTTGTGTCTTACTAAACCACCCATTACTGCAGATGTGATCTGGAGCAGGAGCGGACACATAATCATATTTCTGTTGGATTAGCCAAGCACATTATCCTGAGCTTTTTCTGGCCTCGTGTTGGCTACCACAACACAAACAATATTTGATCTAGCACAAAGCCAGATGGTGCAAAATTAACCCTTTCAGCACAGATCTGACACGGCACAAGGGAGTTTGGACCAGATCAGTGCACAGGCTCACATAGCTGTAGGACTTCTGCCTTGGCGCTGGCAGCCCCTAAGCTTCCTGACACCAAGTCCTCCCCATCTGCCCTCCAAAGATGAGCTAAACAAAAGCATCACCTTCATCGTATTTAGAATAAATAATAACATAATACTAATAAATACTATTAATACTTAGTAAC
Source organism: Phaethon lepturus (assembly GCF_000687285.1). Lineage (NCBI taxonomy): Eukaryota > Metazoa > Chordata > Aves > Phaethontiformes > Phaethontidae > Phaethon > Phaethon lepturus. The sequence goes on along the minus strand of NW_010519088.1, from coordinate 4,917 downwards.
AATATAATTACAAATGATGATAATAAAATAATAGTATAATAACGATAATAATATTAAATTTAGAATAAACACAATGTCAGCTTGCAGCTAATTTGCATTTGATGATGCAACACCCTAGATCTTGACACACTGTGATATATTTGGGAATTTCTCTGAAGAGGGCACATCCCTTTTATGTAATTGAGAGGAAGTGATGACCACTTTCAATGGTGGTCATCCTCTGAGTCAAAATCCCAAACCAGTACCGTAACGACGAGCTACAGCTACAACAACTATGAATGAAGGGTAGGAATTGGGTTCAAAGGAATGGGACAGAGCATGAGATCAGCACGCTGGCAGCGTGCAGGGCTGCTGACCACTGCCACCAAGGATGGGCAGATACAGCCAACCTGAAATGACCACTTCCTTAGAAACCTCAGGGCCGTTTCAACAGCGAGTCCTCGTGCTGCAGCCTCCTACAGTGGCTACAGCAAACGGCTGATGTAGAAAGCACTGAAAATCTCAAGGCTGTTGGGTTTATGGTTGGATGTGATGATCTTAAGGGTCTTTTCCAACCTAAATGCTTTGATGATTCTATGATGGCCACAAAGCGCAACAGGTTGCAAACGGGCAGGTACACCTCGGCCGTGCTGTCCTCGGCTGCCTGCTTCTTCCATTGCTGGCTCCATCTAAAGAAATAAAAATCCCTGCTGATGGGAAGAGGCGAGACTCCACCGATTCCTCCGAGAGACGCTGGCGGAAAAACGCCGAGCGATACCGTTCTGCATTAACGAGCCTCTCCAAGAAACCCAGCTCAGTATTAAACAGCAACCCCATAAAAAAGCGTATTGATGTACGTACTAGCGTGCAGAGAAAGGCGCAGGCGCGCGCACGCTCTCCGCAAGCGCCACGCGGTTTGCAAGCTGGCACGTCAACGCCCAGTTAGGTCAGTAATTCATTCTTACTGCCAGGGAGCAAATTGTTGCCAAATGGTGTTTCTTCCTGAGATAAAGGAATAAACAGGCATAAAATGTTCCCATTGTCAACCCAAAACATCTGCTGGAATTCAGAGAGGTTTGCTGTCCGTGCGCAACGTGGAGACGGCTTCTACTTCGTACCCTCCCTTTTCTCACGCGTGAGGCATCGCGGCCTTAGCCAGCAGCTGTTGGACTTCCTTGGAAATCTGAAAACTGCCTTCAAGGAATTCCTGCTTCCACGCGGCAGCGTAGTGGGGTCATCATTTCTGGCTCAGGAACTTTTTCATTTTTCCTTGCTAAGGACCTGCTCGTATCCTACAGCCCCCGCTGAGGTGCTGCGACAAACGGACACGGCGGGATAACCTTGTTCTTGGCCGTCAGCTTGAACGAGGTCACCGAGGACTGATTTTCATCAGCGTTCCCTAAGAAACGATGGGCCTGATCCTGCCATTGCTGCTTACCCGTGAGCAGCGTTTGCTCCCACAAGGCGTTCAAGCAGGGTTCCCAAGATCCCTCACAGAAACTAAAAGGCAGTTCGAAGGAATAAAAACTGGCTGGTTTGTGGTGGTAGGCAAGGAAGTTTTGTTATTGCGTCTTGAAAAAAAGGCAGTATTTTAGGTCCTTCAGATGTTTTAGGGACTTTTTATTTCTGTCATGGGTTGGTATCATTTATCAGAACTCTAGAATCTAAACATATTTTTAATCTCTTAATGCCACCTAGAAAAATAAACTCCTATCTCATAGCATACCTAAAGTACTTTAATTCACAAGTATGAAGCCACAGCTATAAAAATGCCAAAAAGTACTTTTTCTTGAATTTCTTCAGCTGGAACATTGCAAAGTCAAAGTATTTTTGGGGAAAAAACGTGTTTGGCCTTGCTTTCTCAGCATGAAAATGGCTCCCTAAGTCCGTCAAACCACTGGACGACAGTTAAACAAAGCTTGTCAGCATTTCATTTTCTTTCTCGAAGTAACCAAGCCAAGCTCTGAGAATTCAAATGACTGAAGATCATTGATGCCATATAGCAATATACTTTATCCATTAACAATAGCAATCAAATTTGGTTTTACTGTAACTAGACATATGTCAGTGGAATAGCACAAGAGAAGAAATGGGACTAGTGTTTTCACTGCTCCAGGAATTTAAAAAACTGCTGGAAAGGCTCAGCACTTTGCTGAACAAGGTGAAAAAGAAAAAACAGTGACTATTTCCCTCTGCTAACATATTCCCATTGCTCAAGCTCATTTACAATCTAGAAGTGGAATGACATCATTTTTGACAGCAGCAGCATAGTAGTACCCCAGATTTAGGGGTACTTCTGCCTGAAGAGAGATTTAAGGTTAGAATAGCACTACTGTATTAATATTAAATGCTTCACTGCCTCATCTCATGCTCTCCACTGTACTAACAAGAGGTCTGACGTAAAATCTATTAAAGTTAGTGGCCCTCTCTGAGTACTCGTCTACAATCACTCATCACAGCTACCAAAGCAGGATGGATGCTTTTGTCTGAGATTCATAAATCAGATGAAGTCCTTGACCTCTCTCGGAGCATTTTCCCCAGAAAGTGTTTGCAGAAACTCTTTGTTCTCAGATCCCCCAGTTCAGCATCACCACTCATACGCCCGGAGGTCGCTCAAGGCCAAGATGGAACAAAACTAATTATATCGTGGGGAGGTCTAGCAATAAATCAGTTTTGAAAAGGGAAAGGAGAGTGGCACCGGGACAGGAGCAGCTCTTGCATCTAGAGATCCGACAGCCAGAGAGGGCTGGGATAGCTGGGGAACCTGCCGAGAGACAGGCGCAGGGAGAGCCGCGCTGCCACCGACCCTGCGGACAAAGCCCCTGATCCTGCCTGTGGTCTGGGCTACCACCGCTCCCAAATTCTGCTCCTCTGCACAAGGATCAGCCCCTCACTGGGCCAAGATAACGCGTGTTTTAAATGTAGCACGGGATGGCCACCAAAATCAAGAGCAGCATGCCAGTGCATTTCAGGGCAGCCCACACCCGAGACACCCTGTGCACGGTTAACAACTCCCACACATTGCCTTAACCCAGCAACCGCGGTTTATTAAGCATAAAATCCAAAAGGGGAACCTTTCCCCTGAAATCACAGGTCGCATCTCAGTAACCCACCAGCAACAAGCAGTCAGCTCCATTAGGTGTTTGCAGAGTCTGGCAAAGCATTTCCACCATTCACTGTTGCATTAATGGGATTCTGCAAGATGCAAATGTCCCAGGCTCTGAATAATCAACTTACGTGCAGCAGCTCAAGGCACCAGGTGAGGAAGACAAGAAACCCAAATGGAAAAGCAGGATATTTGGCAATCTGGCATATAAGCACCTTCACCTGTGGGTTGTGACCAAGCCTGTAGGCAAAGGCAGGTTTCAGGGCTTGGTTCACTCAATTAAAGGAAAGGAAAGCAAAACAAGAGCTCAGTGATGCTTTTTGGGGTGGACCGAGCAAAATAAGCAGCATAAAGCAGAACCACGATTCGCTTTTTGTGCTACTGCAGGGTGTAAAGCCCCAAACCGGAGAGCAGGATCCTCCCCAGCATGCTCCATGCTGTAAAGACAGACACACACAAAAGATTAAAGCTGCCTTGAGGAGTTTGCAATCGGAAATCATGAGGCACTGAGCAGCTGGATGCTGATCTCCCTAAGCCGGTGGATATTTCTTTTGTTAGTGGCTGATCCCATCTTCCCCCTTGCCTGTAAATCTCTAATCTCTTTAAAGATTTCTAGCAAGTACTTGCTCAGGTAGCTCCTGGTTCTGCTGGCCAAGAATATCCAGCCCTCACGGGAACTGCTGCTTCCCGTCTCATCTGGCATCCCGGGATCACGCTTCATGTTTTTGCCACCGTCACTTTGTGGTTGGACCCACACGTGCGAGGCAAATCAAGGCAAAACCAGCGGCGCGGCTATCTCACAGGGCTTCTGGCAAGGCTGTCACGCCTGGGCACGCTCGTTGCGCGCCAGCGCAGTTTTGGCCGAGCCGTGGCCGGGCAGGTGGCTGTGGTCTGTCCCTCCGCAGCCCAGAGAGCTGCTGCTTCAGTTTCCGATCATTTTTGGTAGCCTGCGGGGTAGACCTCTTTGCATATAAACAGCTACATTTTTTTTTTTCCTTTTCATTATTTGACTAGCCCTCTCTCCCCACGTTTCATCCTTTTTCCTCACGTCTACAACAGCTCAAAGCATCCGTCTTTAAAGATCTCTTTTTGTGTTCGTTCCCTCTCAAATGCTGTTTTAACGTGTGCTTTTACAACCCAGTGGCACTATAGAAAGTAGGAGCCCAGAAATAAAAAAAAAAAATAAAAAAGGAGGTGCCAGGCTGGGATAACTCCATATTTGTAGCATGTTGCCTGGTAAAACCAAGCAGCTTATAAAACAGTAATAAAATGGTAATGCAATAAGCTCATGCAATTAATGCCCGCTTGTGCCTTTTGAGCTCTCAGAACTGAAAAAGCACTTTTTTTTTTATAACAGTGCTTTTGATTTGTATCGTCTGAACGAATAGGTTAGTAAAAGTAATACAGGTCAGTAAAAGTAATATAGGTCAGGCGACGAAAGTGCTCCGGGCTCGGCTCAGCACGCTGCCGGTGACTTCCCTCTCCAACTTCAGCCTCTGCCCTCTCGAAACAAGGACCATTTGGCCATTCACACACTTTTTACTTCTTGTAAGGATCATTTCGACATGCCACCTTACTAGCTTTTCTTACTTTCCGCCTTTTCTCTTCCATCTTTTTAATTTCCCATAGAAAAGCAAGGTTTTGATAAACGGAAAAAAAATCAAAAATGCAAAGAACCCGTGAATCGGTTCTAACGAATTTCGGTTACAAGGTGATAAACCTGCCGGTTTTGGAGCATCACGGAGATGGCTCGGATGGAAAATCGCAATGAGTTTGGCTGCTGGCGTGGCTTTTCCCGTCCCCCCCGACATCAGACGGGCTTTTCCCGGCGC
>NW_010519087.1:2710-2925 GCF_000687285.1 Phaethon lepturus | reverse complement strand
AGGAGAGCCCCACCAAGGACCACAGCATCCCCTCCGCCACCGCCTCCCCACAGGACCACGCTGAGACCCCTTCCCCCTTGAACAGCCCCGGGCCAGCCCCACAGCCACCCCATGCTGTCCCCCACAGCTGGGGGGGCACGGGGATCTCCTCCTCACCCCCATCTCTGCCTCTCAGTGTCCTGGGGGCACCCAGCTCGCTGCTGGAGGTGGAGGCT
>NW_010519087.1:665-2679 GCF_000687285.1 Phaethon lepturus | reverse complement strand
CCTGGGCTCGCCCCCGCACCTCCTGCAGCAGACGGAGGACCAGCTGCCCTGCGCCCCCTCCCACCTGGACTCAGGACCCTTCGTCACCTTCTCGCCCCCCCCGGAACAGGACGACTATCTTTGGGGGCTGGAGGGTGAGGGTGTCAGTGACCTCTTCGAGGCGTACGACCTGGGGGACCTGCTGAAGCACTGAGTGCCCCCCCATTGCCTTTGTCCCCCTCCGCTCACTTGTGTCCCGAGCGTGTGGGGTCTCTGCAGGGCAGCTGGAGAGTGTGGGGTGTGTCAGGGAGCGCTGGGTCTTCTGAGGGTGGTGGGGGCTGCTGTTGGCCACCCTGGGTGGCTTCTCGTTCTCCTGGGTTGTCACCTGGGGACTGCGTTTGTCACTTTGCTGGGCTCCGGGAGCACCCCGGGGAGGTGTAAACCCCTGGGTGGCAGAGAAACCCCTGCCCAGAATGGGCTGTGGGGGTGGGGGTGTCCTGTTTTGGGGTCACTCCAGTTGCTCCCCAGTTAGACTGGTTCTTTGGGGTCATGACGGGTTGTTTCGAGCGGCATTTCCCCCCGCTGGGGCTGGAATATCCTTAAAAAAAACAATGAGGTGGCAAAGCTGAAGTCACCCCTGGGTGAAGAGAGGATGAAGCCTCCAAAAACAGCAACTCCGGCAAATCCCTGGCCAGGACACGGAGCCATATTTCCTGGGGGGCTGCGGCCCCTCTCCCCCAGTCTGTACCAGCTCCCTCCAGCCTCTGGGAGTTATTGGTGCTGGGGGTATCAAAACTGGAGTGTACTGGGAGGAGGGACGCTATCAACTGGAGCATCACCTGCAGAGAGGGGCTTGGGAAGCAGCGTGGGATGAGCCCCTGGACATGGGGCTGGAGACGGCTTTTAATTGTGCCATTGCAAAATATACGTAATTATTGCACTGTATTTATACGGGACGCCCTTTTCGGCACGGCGCTGGCAAGGGTTGGGTTGGTCTTTTGAATTTTAAGCGAGTGTATTTAAGTGGTCCTTCCTCGGGTTTGTTCTCCTGCGGTTTGGCTTGGAGGCGGCATGGGTGAGAGTGTGTTTTGGTGTGGAAAAATTTGTGGCACTTGATGTTTAATGCCTGTGAGGGGATGAAGTAAAATAAAACTTTGGAGTTATAAGGGGCTGTTTTCCTCTAAGCAGCAAAGTGCTGGGGCAGTTTGGGAGGAGGGAGGTGTTGGGCTGGTTTTGCTCCTGTTTTCAGTGTAAAAAAGCCTGTTTTGGTGTCTTTTTACTGGCCAGCCTGCTCTGGAGGAGCTGGTGGAGAAGGGGGTTAAGATGAAGCCGTGGCTGGAGTGAGGGAAATGGGTCCGACCCGCTGCAGATCGGTGATTTCCAGCCCAAATCCGGCCGGGATGAGCCTTTGCCCGCGCTTGAGCCCCTTGAACCAGGAGCGTGGGAAAAGCCCCGGGGCCGGGTCCCTGCAGGTGCTGGGTCCCTGCGGGTGCCGGGGCTGGGACAGGCTGGTGCACCCAGATTTGAGGGTTGGTCTGGAGGCTGCAGAGCGAGACCCTGGTGGGGCCGTGCCCATGGAGAGTCCTTTCCCAGGGTGCTGCCACAGGTCACTCGCCCCTGGCCAAGTCATGCTGTGACGCAGTGATGCCAACAGTGCTGGTGGCATGGTCATGATGGCCAGTGGTACCGGTGACGGCCAGTGGTACCGGTGATGGCCAGTGGTAGCCAGTGATGGCCAGGGGCACCCTACCCTGTGATGGCTGGTGGTTACCTGCTGATGGCCGGTGGTACCCAGTGATGGCCGGTGGTACCCAGTGATGGCTGGTGGTACCTGGTGATGTCTGGTGGTTACCTGCTGATGGCCGGTGGTACCCAATGATGGTTGGTGGTACCTGGTGATGTCTGGTGGTATTCGGTGATGGCTGGTGGTACCTGGGGTCGTGGCACACCTTGGCATTGCATGCCTTGGCTGGTGGGGTGGAGGAAGAGAAGGAGAGCCCCGAGCCAGGTAAGCTGGGGGCGGGGCACGGAGTGC
>NW_010519087.1:0-210 GCF_000687285.1 Phaethon lepturus | reverse complement strand
GCACCCCAAGGCCAAAGTGTGGGCACCCCTGCTTGCCAGTACCTGAAGGATTGAACCTTTAAAGTGCACCCGTTCACCCTGCGGCCTGCAACGGTTCTTCCCGCGCCCCCGTCCCCCCCTGCGCCCCAGTAACGCTGGATTAGGGCAGGGCTCGGACCGGCTCCCTCTGGTCAGGCGCAAAGCTGAGTTTTACTGAGCCCCCTTAGTAAA
>NW_010519086.1:0-22976 GCF_000687285.1 Phaethon lepturus | reverse complement strand
ATAAAAATAAAAATAAAAATAAAAATCAGTATCAGAAGAACAAAGATATAGCGACTGTGGAAATCTATTGTGAAAGCATAGATTGGAATCGTGGTAGAAAAAAAGGAAAGCTTGACAACCTGGACAGTGGAACATGGTTAGAGTCATATATTATGACAGGTAGAATAAAGAGGGAATAGATTACTGAGAGAACACCAGCTAATGGCCACAGTAGATGAAAATCGTATTTCTGGTTGGAAATAATAGTACCTGAAGACCACAGTTTTAAAAAAGTGAAGTATGATGAAGTTTTTGAAATACAATTGAGTGTGTTTTGTGCAAAATGCGATGAAAATTCCAGAACTATGGGCTTTTTAAAAATGTTTCCCTTTTTTTTTTTCTTTTTTTTTTTGGGAGGTCTGGAGGAAAGAGCAAGAAACTCTGTAAAGTTACTGAAGACTCTTGTATTGTCTTTGATATTTTATATAAAATATCTCCCACTGGTAAGTAGAAAATGCTAGAGGACCTTTCTCCCTGCTCTCCTTTCCTGATAAAAAGGAAAAGAAAACATTTTGCTTTTTGAAGAATATTTCTCCTTTGGGTTACATCCGCAGACAATGAGCTCTCTCACCTGAAAAAAACCTGCAACAAAAGTGTACATGGTCTGTTGACAAGTTGTCCTGACAGAACTTATGGACCTGTATTGTACTGCATCTTTCCAGCTGAGGATTTATTTTGTAACAAACTAAGTGTTAGTAATTTGTATTCTGGGTTCATTTTCCTCTTTTGCTTGTGCCAACCATTGTACTAAACTACGATAAATGCATCTGGTTTAGGAAAACAAATTGTTTTTCACTGAATGGAAAAGTGATATTCACAGAAATCAGGGATTAAATCAACAGGAAGATAAGTGGCTTGGGAAAGAATGAGAGTAAAACTGCTGTAGCACAGCTGTGTTATACTATTTGAGGAAATAATGCATTTGTAATAAGAAAGCAGGTGCATAACATGAAGTCCAAGCGATTAACTTCAAGTGGTCAACAAAAGGCTAAAAAACATCACATGAGCAGACTGACAGCATATTGAGAGTTTGTTAAGGAAAGTTTGTTAAAGAGCACTGAAAATAATATTTTTAGTATAAAGAGGCTGTTCTTACAGTAATTAGAGAACAGCCAGTGAAAGGCAAGTACATTAACACAGCTGGAGAAGAACTGTTCTTCACTTTCTGGCATCCTTCTGGCCTCTTCCTCATCTTTCTGAGCCATCAGATTTTTTCCAGAGAGATCCTTTGCCCTGCTGTGTGCAGGAGGCTTAGAAGGTACCATGAATTTGGAAGAAGAATATGAACGTAGGGAGATTGTGAGTGGAAAGAAAAGAGAATAACTTAATTGTGCGCTTGGTGATTTTACTTTCAATCTTTTACTTTATTATTGGTAGACCTTGGACTACTGTAAAGATCATCCAAGCTCACCTGAGTGGATACCTGAGATCTATAAGTAGGCAGTTTATGAATCTTGGGAAGTCTGAAGAAGTGATTCAACGTTGAGATAGACAGGGCTGTTGGGATCACCCTGCATGGCTCGACCTTAAGGAGAAGGAGCTGTGGCACTGAGAAGCTGGTAAACAGCTGGATATCTGCACGGCTCGGCCTTGAGGAGAAGGAGCTGTGGTAAACAACTAAGAAGAAGCGAGGAAAACAGGAACACCTGCAAGCAGCAATCCTGACTGTGTGAGGGGCGCGTGGACAGCGCGTGATATTTTGTATATAGCCAATTGCAATAGTGTGTGTAACAAGTTGTAACCAATCATGAGTGTGTGCGCAGTGACTAAGCGAAAATTATGATATATATTGGAGTCAGACAAGACAATAAACGGCTTCGGAATATAACTCTCATAGAGTTGTGAAGTCCATCCTTCTCCTGCACAGGGCTATCCGATTAAAGGCTTTTAATATCTGTAAAGATCAATGGTGTGGATCCCCATAGCGCAGACTATAGAATTCTAGTTTATTTTCTATTTTTGACGTCTGGCTATTAATAGGTGATTTTTTCATGCAATTTTTCTGGGTTTTTTTCTTTTAAAAAACATTTATTCTTAATATCAGTTAAACATGCTATATTACCAATCCCAGGAAGCAGTATATGCATGAACATCCATCTTGACGTTAAAAAATGTATTCATTACTTGATAGTTAGCTATGTGGAAAAAGAGTTTTTTCGCTGTGCTGGTGCTAGTGTAGATCAGTTCTCAAAGAAAAAATATGCTAGGTAATAGCAATGAGGATTCCCCAACTAGGAACAATTCCCAAGGGATTTGCAGTTCTATTATTTGGCCCATCTAAAACATGGTGAACATTGTCTCCCAACCATCCTAAGGGGAAGGTTGGGATCTGCATATAAAAAAGAATTTTATTGTTCAATCTTCTAATGCTGTAATAAAGGACAAAGACAACTAAAGTTAATGACACTATATAGTACTTAAATGCTTTTGTCTCTTTAGAGAACTTACAGGGTAATGTATAGCAAACATTTTTACTTTCAACAAAGCTTATTGATATTTTTATGTCCCAAACGCTTCTGATTTATTCTTTAATTATAAATATTGTGTTACAAAGATGTGGGTAAAAAACTATTTTTAATCTAGCAGTTATATCTGGTAGATGGTTATTTAGAGAAGAAAGCTGTAAAATTCCATGCCTCAGGTAAAGCGCAACCCAGTTTGGTTGCCATTTATTTATTCAGCAAAACAAAATTTAAGAAAGATGAATTAGAACTTTTGCAAGAATTTTTTCTCATTTTGTTATTGCATCTCCTTTGTTGGTGGAAAGGGTTTGACAGCCTGTTTGACTGTTTAATCTTATCTATTATTATGTTTGCCTTCTTTAGCAGTAATTCTTTTAGGCTTTTTAAACTAAAAGGAGAGATTCTTATGTTAACAACAACAACTGGGAGTTTTGCTTTGCATTGGAAGGCGTAGATAGAATATTCTGGGTTTAATAACTTTACCTTCAAATAAGATTATCAAAACATGATCTTTGTTTGAAAGAAAGGGGAGACTAAAATATTGTTTTGTTTGTCTATTTCTACAAGTAATTCTTGAGAGACTTGTTTACTGTTTGAAAAGACTCAGTGCTGTTTGGATGTTTTAAGGTTTCATAAAATGCATACTTGTGATAAATGACAGTTGATGGAGAACAGTGTAGTTCATGCAGAATGTTTCTGACATGATACCTTTTTAATGCTGGTGGCCCCAAAACTACTTTTGTTACAAAGTTAGTTCTAGAACTAGTCCTAGATTATAATTAATAACAAAATAATGTCGGCTGTTAACTCCAACAGTTAACAAAAAGTGCTTGAAATATTGAAGTCATTCTATATCCTATGCAACACCTTACACTGCAGTTCTTTTCTTCTATTCTTTACAAACAATAGTAAATTTAAACACTTAATAGACACTTCTATTGTGGAAAATGCTTGGGCTTGCCATAGCACACTATGGTTTTATTCCAGAGTATCCCAAATTATTTTCTGAATCAATACAGACTTTGTTTTCCTCCCATTTTCTAGGGATCCTGACAATATTATAACACATTAAAAACACCTTTCAATGTTAGCACAGTGCCACTATTCTGGGAAACACTTATTTATTGAAATATTTGTATTTTCTTTCTTCATCTTAAGTATTGTAGCGTGTAAAGTACCCACACCTACTACAGAAGGATGCCTGTACTATTTGCAGTTATCTAGTTTTCTTTACAGTGCAATTGATACATATCCATTTGAAGGAAAGAAAATATACATCAGCAAAACGCTGAGTTCATGATCTTGCTCCATTTTCAGTGATTCAAGATCTGTTTGTGATGCTGTAAGTCACACAGAAAGGTAAAAAATGTGACCATATATAGCAACTGAAAAATAAACTACAATATTTTGTTAAAATCTTTACTGCATTAGAATGTTGATTTATTTAGGCATGAAACAATCTGTACTAATGATTCTTATTTTTTGTGAAAGAAGTCTATTTGTAAAAGTTTACCACAATTTTTGCAAACTTTATTCTGTGTGGCAAAGGTGATTCTTGCAAACATAAAATTAAATTAGAACATAAATACACTTTTTCTTAATGATAATACTTTTTTTTTTTTTGCCACGGCGGAAAGTCAATTTTGTGTTTCACAATGGCCAAATACATAATATTATCTCTGTTTATTATATAATATCTATATAAAGAGCTAAAATTTAGTATTGGTGGTGATACCACTAATTTTTAAACATTCTTCACCACTTAATTCCATTTTCTAAAGTTCAGTTCTACCTTGTCCCGGTACCCACAGACTTTGGAAAAGCCAAGGTCCAGATGCAACATATCACCAAAAATCAATATATTCACTGTTGATGAATTCTGAAGAAGCAGTATGCCTATTTTTTCATCACTGATCTAAGACGAGGAATTTTCCCCTTGGGACCAATAATGACCTTGAAGAGCATCCCTGTATCTTTAGGGTGTGAACTCAGGTTTCTACCTCTATCAAGTTTGTACTTGAGTTCTATTAATTAACATTTTACATGACAATGGTTTGTTTTACTGCACAGTATCCAATCAATCATCCAAGCAATGTAATACAGTCTATACTATAGGTTTAGTAAGTCAAAACTTGGGAGGAACATCTATGGACTGCGGACTACAGGTACCAACGTGCTCTTTCCAGCATTGGTCTGCTTTTCTTCAAATTCTCCTACTATACCAGAGGCTATGTAGTCAGTTGAAATGTCTTTCAGTTACTGTAGATAAGGATAGAGAGCAGATTACCTTTCCACTCTAGACGTGATAAAACTTGGCTGTTACAACCGTGTTGATGTTAAGAAAATGTGAGGTAATCTTTTTAGCCAGAGATAGAAGGTACTATTGAATTCCCTTTGAATGTCTGTGGTCAGTGATATAGTGTTCACTCTCAATTATATTATTTGAACACCTGAAAAAGGAACAGATAACCTCAGCACAAATTGACCACTGTGTGATAAGTAGCTCGTTGTTTCTTTCTCCTGCTTTGACATATTTGCACTGTTCAGTTTAACCAGCTGTTCTCTGTAATCAATAGTCTCTTCATTTATAGAAGCATCTGAGGAACATTTGTTCAAAATTATTAGGCAGCTATGCAGGGCTTTGAGTCATTTGCTACTCTTGATGCAGACCATGAGAACTCAAAATATTGCCAATGTTTGTTCACGATGATGAATAAATTTCAGTGAATCACTGGCTAATTAACCAAGTGACATCTTTCCCAAGTTAAGAGCATTATTACATAATTTATTAAATAACTAACAAATTGTCCTGATCATTGAAATGGACCTTATAATAACAGAGCGCTATTATTTCAGCACTTTTTGTGGAAAGTAATGGCCATAAAAGTTAAAGACAGAAATCTACAATTCCTTTGTCAAACTTCTTATTCCGCTTATTTCCTGTAATCACTCAATATAGTGTGGCTGTCAGATCTTCCTAAATGAATATTTCATGATCTATTACAAATTGTGAGCTCTGCTAGGTAGGAAAGACTGGAAGATTCCTAAATTTCTTGTGTTGAGAAAGTCAAAGTTATATAATACTTCAACATTATAAAGGTAACCCTTGTTTGGGATCCCCTAGTCTGGTGGTGCTGGTATACATAGCATCCTTTGTCTAACAGAAGTTTGCTTCTGATTTCCAGGTAGCATTCTTGAACCACCTCATTCAGTAAATCTCAAGCAAATAAAGCTCCCAGTTTCATTAGGACTGTCTGTTTATTCACTGGGAGTATTTTAACAAGGACTTAGGTTTGATCAGGAAGACTTATATAAAGATATGTACTAATGCATAAGTTAGGGTTAACAGTTTTCCAAGTTGTTATCCCCATTCTTAAAACATGAAGTACAACACCTTTTTTTATATAAATTTTCAGTGGCATAAGTTATAGCAGTGCAGTTATCACAAGAGCATAATTGCATGTGGTAATTTTCAGTGCAAATTGGACTACCAGTTTTGGCCTGACTTTAAGTATATTTATATATATATAATTTTAAAATGCAAACCTTAAACATCTGTTAGCACTATTATTGCTCTCTAGCATAGCGGGTTGACCCTGGCTGGCAGTTGACCCCCACCCAGCTGCTTGCTCGTTCGCCCCTCAGAAGAATGTCAGAGAGAATTGGAAACCCAAAAGCTGAAAACTTGTGGATCTAGGTGAAGACAGTTTAATAAGTGAAATAAAGCTGCATGCACAAGCAAAGCAAAACAAGCAATTTATTCACTGCTGCCCATCAGCAGGCAATTCTGTCCCCATACCCACAGACTTTAGAAAAGTTTGAGCCAAGTCCAGATGCAAGCTTTGAAACGTATCATCAAAAATCAATATACACATTGTTGTTGATGAAGTTGTGAAGAATTGATACATCCAGGGAAGCAGGTCCTCAACATGTTTAAAGGTTACTTGGGAAGTCAAACACCATATCCACAAATTCTCTCCTTCTTCATTCTTTCCCTGAGGCTATATTGCTGAGGATGATCTTGCATGGTATGGGATATCCCTTTGGCCAGTTCAGGTCAGCTGTCCTGGCTGTGTCTCCTCCTGACTTCTTGTGAACCCCCAGTCTACTCACCACAGGGCAGAGCAAGAAAAAGAGGAAACCTTTACACTGTGGAAGCACTGCTCAGGAGTAGACAAAAAAATGGTGTGTTATCAATACTGTTTTAATCACAAATCCAGAACGCAGTGCCATACGGGCTGCTATGAAGAAAATTAACTCTGTCCTGGACGGACCCAGTACATTCAGTTCTTTGAGGGTTTCTCTTTGTTTGTTTAAAATATTTGTCTAATAAAAGCATACTCTACTGAAGTAAACAGAAGGGGAACAGGGTGCACACAACACAGTACAATGAGCAGATTATTCAGACGTACTTACATATTAAGCTAGTTCAGAGACTACCAGGTTACGCTCTCAGCAAAAGGTCAGACAAAATTGGTGCAACCCAATGATTAGTAGCAATAGCAACCAGAAGTCAAGTGAGGAATCAATGTTCAGCCAAAAGGATGAAGCAGAACTTTTTTGAATACAACTAGTGTAGAGTAGGCTAGTCTTTTAGTACATATCTGTCACTGTTGTCTGCTATATTCTGTTAAATATTGTAGAATATATAGTATGTATAAATAGATAGCAAAATTCTAATTATCTACAGATGTATTTCCTGAAATAAAAATGTACCATATAAATATTACTGTGCACTCCTAATAAGTGCAACAGATACAGCATGATAAAAGAAGAAGAAACATATTCTTACGTAAGAAAGTAAATGTTAGTCAGGAAAACAAAATGAAATGAGCTTACTTTTTAAATTTTTTTTCTTAACAAGGACTTACAGCAATACAGGAAAACTAAAACTTCTTCAAACTTGTTTAACATCGAAGCCCTTATGAAAATTGTTAATGTTGTTTCCAAGCATTCAGGAACATTAGGCACTACAGCATTGGGTTGTATGTCCTTGGGGAAGGAAATTAATGGACATAAAAGATTCTCTATCTTAATCTATATATTTATAATATGTACATAGTTCTTGTCATTGCTTTAAGCATGAATGAATATTAAATAACAGTGAAATTACAATTTGCAGAACCAGCCTTCTGGGACTTCATTAAATAGTCATGAATGAAGTCAGGGCCTTCTTTGTCAGAAGCTTAAAGCTGCATCTTTGACTGGTGATGTACCTCTATAGGTCATGTGTTACTGCAGCTGGGCACTGGCTCAAGGTCTCCCCGTCTGAAGTCAGTACCTTAAATCAGTTCTAAAACCTTCTTACAGAATATGAAGATCACTTTAGGGTATCAGATTCACTTGTTGTGGAAGGGTACACGGACATAGTAGTGCTTAGTTGGTAGCAGCACACAACAGGAGCAGCAGTTGCTCTGTACCCACCAGAGTAAAACTGTCAGTGTTTCTCACATATTGCTGTAATTTTTTCACTGCTGCACTGGAGCAGTCGGATCTGCTGGGTAACTCTTTTCTCAGGTTGGCTCCTTCCCAGTCACATGAAAACACATCTAACGTGAGTTAAGCAGGCACGGCAGGGAGGCAGCACCTTTGCCTGTGTTGTCCTACATCAGATCCCAGAAAAGTGGGACCAGACACTTGTATAGCTCGTTTTGCAGGTGGAAATCAGGCTGTGATGATGGTGGCACTGGGTGGAGGGAGGTGGCTCCTCCCCGTCAGCCACCCTGTCCCTGATTCCAAACCCCTTGACAGCAGCGGGAGTAGCGACTCTGGCCAGTCCCTCCCTCCCACACCCCCATTCCATTTTCACCCTTCCTCAAAGTCTGTTAAGCTTCAGGAGGTAAAATATAATAAGAAAAGTAAAGATAACCCCATTTTGATAAGCTTTACATTTTTAATTTTTTTTGTGTGTCATTTGGATTCTGCTGTTTCCCTTACCCTACTACAAAAAATATGAAATCCTTCTAAGTACCCAAAATTGTAGCATCATAGCAGACAGACAGACTTTAGCAGGCTGCCTTCCCCCTGGTTTGGACGAATGACTGCTGGAAATTGCAGTAAATTCAGTGTATAAGACAATACACAGAATACTGATGTGTGTAACATCACACGGGCATCATCAACCTTATGTGACCCTGACCACCTCTGGTAATTGAAACTAAGAAATTAATTTGATCCCCTCAGCATTTCTTTTTGCTGGACACTTTTCTAATGTATAGGAATCACCCCTATGCTTTGTGCAAACAATGTAATTCCTGTGGTTTGTTTACATTTTCATTTTCTCTGCAGGCATTTTTAGTTACATGCACTTAATTTCTTCCCTGCTGGTTATCATTTTCATTTGGGAAGTGCAGTTCACCAACACTGCAAATATATACTTCCCTTTGCAACGTTTTCATTTTCTTATTAACATAGTTATCGGTTCTACCACACAGACTATTTGATCTTTAATTAGTCCACTTGTTAACAGTTACTTTTACTATATTAATAAGCTGACCTAACCAGCCAGTCAGGTTCCTTTAAAGAGGAGATGTTACCACTAATGGCTTTCTTCCATGCACTGGAATATTCTTGACATTTTTGAAAGATAATAAAGCAATTTATTATACGATTTTGTACTTCCGATGAAATATAATACAGAAGTCTGGTGGCTGTGGATCTGCCGAAATATAGAGGATTTTATCTATTCAACTACCTCAATAGCTCCAGACTTTGAATAAAATTTGAAAGTGTCTTAACTCGCTCCTCCACTACGCTTCTTATTTTCTTTCAGAAATAACGGATCTCCTTGCTCAGTTACATGCCATTTAAACTCATTATTTAACCTCAGTTTTACTCAAAATTTAGGATTTACATTAATGAGTCCAGCACAAATCACATTATCAGTTTTCATGGTGTAACATGATTACTGTTTCTGGAGATGTAGGTTCAAAAGAAAACATGCAATTTTTCTTACAAAAAGTGTGGTTTCTTTCATTCCTAGTTGCAGGAAAAAAACCTTGAAAATTTGCACTCTAGGACTCCAGTGAAGGAAGACAATAAACCCTGAACTGTTATTTACAAATGTGTTCATTCTTTCTTCTATCAGTAATTATTTACAGGTAGAGACACTTCTTGCAGTAAGTAATGAGTAATACACATTTCTCAAAACGTGCTATTTCTGTACGTGAAATTTTACTCAGAAATGTTTACAGAACTTCATGTATCTAAGTGGGAGAAAGATGTGACTTATCTGATTAATAAACTTTTCACACTAGAAAAACAAATGATCTAGTTAAATGTAACTGAATCACCTTAGAAAAATCAGGGTCACAAAAGACTGATGATACCAGTGTGTTGTTATGGTCAGTATTCTCTGTTTCCTCTTATATGCTAAATTATATCCAAAAGGTAGACAGTGAAAGGACTGACCACAGACTTATGTAATTTGAAATAATTATCTATATAGATTTATAAATAAATTTCCAGTTATTTATCCATCTAATTATTTATATCTAGATATATTTATCATCTAGATTTTTAAAAATATTTCTAGATCTATTTTTATCTATAGATATCCTATATATCCTAAGTCTCTATAAACATAGATAAATATAAATAGATTTTTATATATAAATAAAAAGAAGGCTACCTTATTAGCAGATTCAAAACAGAGGGCACAGGTGTGTTCCTTTGCCAGGCTATTCTGTTGGTATTTCTTGTCTCACATGTTCAGAAACACTGTTTTAAAAGAAAATTAGATCTTTTGAGGTGAGTGCGAACCAACATATTTTGAGAAACTGTTCTGTGTTCTTATATGGCATGCTCTAGTTTTGCAGTGAGGAGAGTTCTCAGTTTTTCTGGCAACTATCTGAAGTAAATATACTATTGAAATTTAGTTATTAAATGTATTTTAACTTAACATATACGACCATCTGTCATTATACATGCATCTTCTGGTTTCTGCAAATGAAACATAGTTTTCTACTGTTCCTAATAGCTCTTGTTTAGTGACTGACAAGACAAACCCACTACTGAAGGTAGAAAAAAAATGCAGTAAGTGATGTAGTCAGTGCCCTAAAGGTAAATGAATACTGACTTTTCCATGGTTTAACCTTTAGGCTGATTATGGGTATGGTTATCTTTGCCAGGAGCACACAAGATAGATTAAACCAAACAGCTTTTTTAATACTGATTAATCCTGATGGAAGTAGGTTTGTTTAGTCCTAGGGAATGCAGCAAAAAGATTGGCCTTATCGTCTGAGCAATTTTTAAAGTTACCTTTGATGTGAGCTAGGACGTGCTTGTGGTTTGTCAGGTCACAATGTGAGAAATGCCACTTTGCGTTGATATTTCAAATTGGTTCTTGTTTTCATGTTTGTACATAATCCATGTGATGCAGGTTTTGAATGATACATCCAAAGCATTAAAAAAAAAAAAAAATCTATTGGAAGACTAAGAATTTTTTTTTTTTTTAAGAAAAGAACTCTGACTGCCAGACTTGCTTGTTTTAAATTTAAATTCTTCCTTTAATTAAAGATGGGCTGGAAGATGACTGGCAGTGTCACAAAATACAGTAAAACTTGTTCTGTGACAAGCAGTCCTGAACAATGCAGTAACAAAGCCTGCAGCCCTTTTCTTTCCTGTGTCTGTGACAACAATGGAACTGCTGAGGTTAGGAAACGATTGAACTGGGGGAGATACATTATCTCGTAAGCAGATGTAAATAAGCAATTTGGGAGCCAGCCTACAGAAGACTAGATCAATTTCACATGAATCTTGTGCTCACCAATGGAACAGGCCACAGAGGGGCAAACAGCATGAACGGAATACAACTAAAGGCAATAAGTCACGGGAGGACAGGAAGAGGCAGCTGGAGCTGCTGGTGAAGCAGCACAAAGTCTAAGGAAGGCCAGAAGAGACCCGACTTCACCAGGTAGCACACGCAACACGAGTAGTCTGTCGGTGGCAGCTGGGAGGTTTGCCCGGGGTAAGACAGATTTCAATAACAAGGGACTATTGCTGTCGAGTGCATGGACAAAAGGATGCAATCACAAGTTGTTTGCCACCTAGGCTGATTGAAGGCAACGCTATGATGAAATACAAGCCATATGGTGAAATTGTATTCTTATTTTGTCAGTGGTTGCGCACGTACAGTTCAACTGACAGGTGCCATATGAACATAATGAAGCAGGGCACTGCTGGCCCCACACACATCCCATTAGCATGATTAGTAGTGTTCTTTGGGATTACATACCCATACAGAATTAGGTATTCTGTAATAAATGCATTCTTGTTTCCTAGGTTCTTTCTCTATTTTCCCCTTCTCTGTTGAAATTCTGTGGCATTTTTTTATTCCCATGTAGCTGAATCTTGTCTTCTTCTGTTCTCTTCTTTACCCCTCTACCCTTTCTTTTCGTGTCCTATACTGTCTTGATATTTTCAGTTCTTCATCAGGCAGTTAACTCTTTCTCCTGCTCTGCTTTCATCTCTGATGTCTTCATAAGACATATTTGAAGCCTTTCCCTTTCATAAATACTCACTGTCTTACTGTGGATGTGTGAAAGGTATCCAATACAGCAGTAAGTTTTGCTGTGCAAATTGGCCTGCTCAACCATCTTTGATCAAACCACTATATCTATAGTATTAGAAAACCTCTTCAGTTAGTCTTTTTGTCACCCAGGAATTGACATATGCATTTATTTATTTCGGACTTAGGAGAGTGACTTAGTGGGGACTGCTCCCAACCCAAAGAGTGATAAGTAAATAAAGAATCTCTGTGGAGCTAAATATACTTACAGTAGATGACTAACTAAGTCTGAAGAAGGTAGATTTTGACTAAGTGAAAGAGGCGAGATATTTTTAAATCCTAGAGAAGGCAAAAACCCAGTGCTGCGTGTTTCTTTTTTTCTGTGCTAGGTAGAAATGGTGGACCCTGAGCCAGGAGAAGGAAACACACTATTTCTGGGACACCGTCTTGAAAGCAGGCTGGGAAATAACTACCTAAATATTAGGTGGCCCAATCAAGATGACCACTGTGAATAACAATTTGACAGAAATGGTGTATGATACTCAGTGGAAATAATTTTTTATTTTAATTCAACATTATTTGTACTGAAAACCTGATTGCATGAGTCAGACTCATTCATTCAGAGTTCATAAACCTGTCATGTATGTTCACTCAAAACATCTCCAATTTGAAGGCCTAAATATTTGCACAAACACTAAGCCATGGAAAAAGCATGGCCAAAGAATATTGACAAAGTAGATTGTTGAATAACAAATAAATACAGAGAAGCTGCAGTCTGCTTTACAAATCATTAATGAAAGAAAATAGTGGCAACATTTTTCTATTGTGAATTGTTTCCTAGAATCCAATTAGAGTGTTTTATGATGTTTGATGTTTATTTAAAGGTCCAGTTAACAGTGCTGTAGAGGTTAGACTGTTTCATAAGCAGAGTAGCTTGTGTCCCAAAAGCTCTAAACCACCCCTTTGTGTATATCTTTCAGAGCTTCCCGTTCAAAATGTGACCCCGTGTCGTGGTTTAGCCCCAGCTGGCAACTAAGCACCACGCAGCCGCTCGCTCACTTACCCTCCCGCAGTGGGACAGGGGAAGAGAATTGGGAAAAAACTCGTGGGTTGAGATAAACACAGTTTAATAGGACAGAAAGAAAGAAGGAAACAACAATGATAATACCAACAAAGGAATGTACAAGAACAAGTGATGCCCAATACAGCAATTGCTCACCACCCCGTGATCGACAGCCCGTCCCCGAGCAGTGATTTCCGCCCCCCGGCCAACTCCAGTTTATGTACTGGGCATGACGCCGTATGCTGCCAAACTGTTTTCAACAGAGCTAGAGATTTCAGCAAAGTGAATTATACTGATGGAAAACTTTCTTTCTGGTGCTGTATATGTCAGCTGTTGTGTGCAGTTTGCATGCGACATGGTTTCAGTGCAAGTGTCTAGATGAGTGTTCATACCAGTTATTTGGAATGACAACTTTTCTCAGCAAGACACAGACAAAAGTGAATTAGTTTCATGTCATCAGACACCTAGAAGATAAGAGGAAAGTGAACAAGAAGTTGAAATAATATACAAGTCTCGACAGCAAGGAGGAAAGCATGGTCTCTGTCATTCTTTTCCTTTCCTTTAGACAGTGGCAATAACATGAATTAGGAATTTGGAGTAAAAGCATCTTTTCCTCATCCCTAGTTCAGTTATAAGATTTAGTAATAAAACACTGCTGCTTTCTGCTCCATAGTGTTCTTTTCTTTAGCTTTAACAGGTATTCAAGAGTAACTGCAATTTTGTGGGAGAATCTGAAATACTCCGTGTTATGACAACTGTTTCTTTAAAAAGAGTTTGTTTTCTCTTGGTTTTATTTATTTATTTAATTTCTTTTTTTTTTTTTATTTTCCTCTACTGCTCACAGCTGACCCATCCTTGGGCATTCATTTGAGCATCTTGGCTACAGAGATGACTTTTTTTCCCCTTTGTTGCATTCCTGTCATTCTCAGCCCTGAAGAAAATAAAAAGATCAGGAAAAGCACTAACAGAACTTCAACTTCAGCAAATAAACAAAAGAATGACAAATGCCTTATGACAACTAGGATCTTCTTCTTTTCAAGAACACAGTAGCTATACTTCAGGCATGAAGACTTGGCATGAAATTCAACATTTAGGCACCTGCTGAAGACAGGGTAGTTTTTTATTTCAAAAAATAATTTAAGAAAAAAAGAAAAAAGATTTTTTTTTTAATTTACACAAAGGTTTTAAAGACTTGCTTTGTTCTTTTTGTCATCCATAGTATACAAAGGAAAAAAACAAATTCTTGTTTTCTTAATCAATTCTAGGTTAAAATCTAGTAACCGTACCTCATTTTTAAACACATGGTGAAAATGTTTTTCCCTGGTAACTACCAAACCATTCATTTGAATCATACTATTAACAGAATGTGGACTGTGGTGAATATGCAGAGTGTTAGGATGTGACAGTCAGAGGTGCTGTCAGATAACAAGTAAGCAAAACATCCTAAGAATAAAGCTTTCAAAATAATGTCACTATTTCTAGTGGTTGAATTCTGGAAATAAAAAAAAAAAAATTTAAGTATGTATATGGTGGAAAACTTGCATGCATGTATTCTCAAGGAGGTTGACTTTGAAGACTCATTGTATGAAGAATAATAAAACTGACATTTATCTTGTGTGTGTGATTTCACAGCTGACTTTAAGCCTCATTTTATAATGGTGATAATACACATGGGAGTCACTCATTCCTCCAAGAGCTTTACTGATTAATTAGAAGTTTTTCTGTAATAACGCATTACCTGAACAAGAGTGATTAAAGATATGTGGACAGTTTTTTCAACACATAATATTGTTGGGAAATGGAATAAGTGACCAAATTGTCTTCTCTAGTAATACTAGTTTGCTTCAAATTACAGCAAAAAGTTGAAAGATTGTTGAACCCAGTACCTTAGCAGTTCTACAGCTCACCTCATGAGAATGAAGGATGACTGAATATGTATACACAAAAAAGAAAAAAGCAGTAAAACGGGCAACAATTACAATATTTCTAAAGGTCAGACTCAAGCCAATTGGGCACTTTGAAAATGGTATCAGAATGAATATCCCATACGTTAAGTACAACAAAACACTTTTTTACATAATCTGCATGTATTTTCTTCTGTGCTTTGTCTCCTCACAGAAAGTGGTCAAAGGCTGACTGAATGTACAGTCTGTTTGCAGAAGTTACTTATTTGGTTCATGATGTAGAAATGGCTCTCATTTTTCCCTTGCACTGTTTAGGTGGCAGAGCACCCAGAACAGATTGCTGCTGAAAGGTAGCAGAATATTTGCGGGTGGCAGCACTGCTGACCCAACTTTGAACCACAAATCTAAGGGAAAAGTTATAATGCTAGCAGCTACTTAGAGGATTTCAGTTTAGTTCGGTATGAATCACTGACTCTAAAAGCAGACACAGGAAGAATGTTCATGTTTTTTACTTATGAAGATAAATGTATCCCTTCTGTACAAAAAAATTCCATGGTATTTTAGCTATTAGACAAACTAAATAGGTAAAATGGACAAGTATATGAATTGCATAACTATTTTCAATATAACAGGAAAAATTAGCAACTTTATCAAGCAAGTTTGATAACTCTGACAAAATTTGGACTACCATTAAAGCTTATATTCATGTATGCCATATGACTGAGATTTTTTACATAGGGTGAGTTGATGCAATGTGTGAGTGTGTCTGGGTATGTGTGTAGAAGAATTTGTCTGAAAATTTAGTAGACTGAAGAGTATCATGAGGAGTTAGTAAAGGAGACATTTAAAGTGGACAAATACTATTTTAGACTAAATAAAACTCATTTCACCAATTATTAAGATATATGTGTACATGTATGAAAAACAAATCAACATTTTGTATTATTTCTAATAATTTATTTACATCTTATAATTTCTTGTAGATTGGATTTTGTTAAAACCTTGAGTGACATCAGAGCTGAAAATGACAAATATGTGGTCCACGCTACAGACAGGTTCCATTCTGACAAGTGCAGCTTGGACAAAAATGAAAGCAAAAACTGTAGTTTAAATACTGTATCAAATTATATGCAAGTATTATATATAACTATATATATTTATAGCTTTAAAATAATCTGTATGTTTTAATGACTGTTCTCTTCAGGTGCATTTTATCTTTACAGAACACTGCAAAGTCTTTTTAAAAGACAGTTTTATCTGAACAGACTTTTTTTAAAAAAAAAAAAAAAAGCCAAAGACTTCATAACAAAAGGCTGGTAGTCAATTATATGAAGGGGGTTATACTTTTAGTCAGGCTAATTTGTGTGAAATGTATCTGACTGGTTCCTAGGAAAAATTAGTGTCCCCAAGGAAGCTTAGTGACAGAAATTTTAGTATAAAAGAAGGAGATTTAGAAAGCAGAGAGGGAGAAAAGAAACAATCCAAAGGAAGCTTTCAAAAAAGTCAGGAAACAAAGGAGAGTTATCAACCTTACAAGCTAATTTTGGTGTATTAACCATGGTTACTGGTTTGTCAATCCTTAATACAAAGTAACGGAGAAACCTAAATAAAAGACATGTTTGTGACTGCTTGAGTTCTTCCAGATAATACAAAAAAGGCAGTGACCAATGATATTTAACAGGAAATTAGTAACTGTAGAAAGTTAATAAAGGTTATTTAAAGTTTCTTGAACTCAACAGAAGAATGGCACCTGACCACAGTGGACTTCGACTAGGTTAGTGGCAGCTTCTGCTTCTGTGTGGGAAAGTTGCTTTCAGAAACAGAATAAAATGGCTGTCAGCATCATCAGCACTCACCAGCCATGGGATATTGGCAGAGCTGGAATGAAAGTTGCTCAGAAGACTTTCACTGTATAGCCTAAAAGAAGGAAACTTCTGATTGATCATCTGCCGCAATTAACCTGTCCACTGGGGAAAATCAGCCAAACAATACTCCTACAGCAGGCAGATTGAATAGAAAGAAGTATAAAACAAAAAAAAGTTAAACACGTTATAATAAAATATAATATTATTACCAATTATTATAATAATAAATTATTATTATGTTTTCACATTTGTGGATGCTGGAATAGTGAAATGAAGCAGGAAGATGCTAGGTAAACAAAGCAAAGCAATGAAGAGAAAGTGTACAGAAGTAAAGTTTAAGTATTCCTGAGGCAACATATAAACAAAATATTAAATTGGTTAAAAACGTGAATAACATGGGGAATATTGTGATTTGAGGACTTCAGTCACTAAACTGAGAAAACGCTGAATTAATTCTGAAGTGGAATTTCAGAAACTGATGACAGTAATAGTCTTTGACTTTTATATCTGAATTCTGTCAAAGTGTATTTTCCATTTTCTGATTTTTCACAGTACAAGCTGATATGTCTTTTTCAGTGCTGTTATTCCATATTTTCCTGAACCAGTGAAAGGAATAGCTGAAATTATCTGCCAAGAGGTACTTGGCTTCCCTCTTTTTGGTTCCTGATTAGATTTTCTTTTTGTGCCATTTTCTCCTATTAGCTGAAGTCTGTTTTAATACTTAATTTGTAAGAAACCCTCCTCAGAAGGCATCAGAGCAGAAAAATAGTTGTCAGGGCTATTGAGGTCATGAGACCACACAGCCTTTATATGATGTCAAGGTCATACATTTTCCAGAAAAGGGAAGTGAAGTAACGTTCATGAAAAATGTGCTTCAGAGTACCCATCTTGAGGCTCAGCATTCACCTCAGGGAGAATATTTTTCATTTTCTGTCTCCCTGCAGTCAAAGTCTTTGAACACATCCATCTACCTTCTTTATAGAATTAAAAAAACAACACAACAAGCAAACTGAAAGGTTTTTTGGGAGGAGTGCAATAGCAAGCAAATTATTTTTCCATTTGCATTACTTCATAACAAACTCAAAATAATTTAGTGACTTATACCTACCTATCTGGCTTACTCTCTACCAGACTCATGCTAATTTTGAAGTCTTAAAAACCTAGATGTTTGTGATCAAGTTACTTCATGCATTGTGGATCGCTTATTTCCCTCACTTATTTTATTCATACAGTAAGCAACATTGCCCTGATAAGAAAATCTTGGTGGAAGTAAGATGGATTTATGTGGCATAGGTGTCTCAATACCTTGAAAAGAGAAAATAGAGATTGAGAATCATATTCGTAGGAATAAATTGGCATCTGCTGCTGCAGAGCTGGTAGATATCTCCCCTTTATTTCTGACACTTGGCTAGACCTTGAAATAAAAAATAATGAGCACCTTTTCAGTTAAATGTCTGAAGGAGAATTTAAAGAGGAAGTGAGAACTGTGAATGTGAGGCTGACTAGAGCAACCAAACTGAAAAGGAGAAAAACCCCTCAAACCCAAAACAGGGAGAAAAAGAGAATATAGGAGGGATAATAGGTTTTTTTATATAAACACCTGCACTCCCTTACAGAAAAAAAAAAGGGGAATCTTTTCCAGTGACAGAACAAAGAGGAGGTATTGACAGCAGAAGAATAAGAAAGAAAACACATTAGGAGACACAAACATTCCCTCCTGGACTGGCACAGAGCAGTGGTAATCCATTTGGGCTCAGCAAACTCATCATTCAAGTATGCTTGCATGAAGTTTACTAAAGTAGCTCACTGGCAACGGATCAGTAAACTGTGCTTCGTACCTGTGTACCACGAATGCTGCACCCGTTGCTGGTTACTGTATGTGAAGGTCTTTGGGTGAATATCCCCTCTAATTTCCACGCTCCTCAATAGTACCTTCTGTTGCATGAAAATAAATATTGATTTTACCGTTATCAGACCAAGTGTGAGGTGGTGTGATGTTGTGGCATTCTGCACATCACACTTGCTAAATAAGATTCTTAAAAGGAGCCAGTTTGTGAACAGGCCTGAACATGCTACCTTTATTAACGTCTGTGAACTTGCTGGCGTCATCTCATGGACTGTATTTTCCTGCTTTCTTAACATCAGAAACAGAAACATATCTATTCAGAATTACTCACTTCTTTTGACCCACTTTTTGCTCAATAATGTTGATTATTTCAGCATCAGTACTGCTAGTCATCAAGCTACCTTCCTGCTGCCCATTAGTCATCTGAAGTTTCTTTTTATTATTTTTTAATAAACAGTCATAGTTTGTTTCTACGTGCGAACTTGTCTTTGATATGCTTAAGGACTGTAGGAAATGTCATTTGGTTTATAAATATCTGTCTCTTAATTTTTGTTCAGTTTGCTCAGTGTTCCCTGCTGTCTTTGGCAAAAGCTGTTAACTATTCCCAGAGCTGCACTGACATTGTCAGTGATGCTAGCACAAAACACCAACAAGGAAATAAAAATAACATGATTCTCCCTGTGTTTTAATTCAGCTGGAAATCAGGGAGATAGTAGCAGGGTGGGAAATCAATGAATGCCAAATGGAAGAAGACAATGTGGCTCAGGGGGGAAATATTTTGCAGTTTAATTGTAAGCATTAGGATTGAAGAGATTAAAACTGTTGGGTACTGAAGAACTGAAATCGGTGGGAGTTAAGGGCAATCAGCACCTCCCTGAGCTATTCACCACCTCTTAAAATCAGACCACAAAACAGGGCTGATGCTTTAGGCTTATGAGTCACGCTCCAGGAGAAGGCAGCTCTACCAACACTGCACCAGTAACTGAAGTAACTGTGCTTGCACCCTCAACACTTCCTACAGCAATCACTTATTTTACAGAGGAGTACACTATTAATAACTTACACTTCTCAGCAGTATATGCTGAATTTTTCTCTTGGTATTTTCATTTCAGAAGTGCATCAGGTTTCTTCTTTAATCCCTCTGATTGTCAGTAATTTAGATTTATTTAAAATCTCCCTTAAACAGAGAAAAAACTAAAGGTGGATGACAGCCAACATACCAATCTAAAATGTTATTTCACACAAATACTTTGAGAAGCAACTTGGCTCATTCTACTTTTATAAATCTTTACTTTTCAAGTTCTTAAAAACTGAGTTATGAAGTTTTAAAGTACAACAAAATTGAGACCAATTCAGACAACCCTGAGTTGACAGTTGGTCTTTCATCGAAAGCTGTGCTTCTACAGCATCTGTAAAGATTCTTTTTACCTTTCTTATCGTTAAATATAGTTTAAATACGAAAAACTGTGATTTTTAGGACTTAAAAATCATTGCAACTTTCCAGAAGACTTGTTTGAGCTCACAGTTAGATTTCCCCAGCTTCTCTCCACCAAATACCACAGACATTCAAATAAATAAATAAATACTAATTACCCCCCCCATGTTCTGCTAAAGGTTTTACTAAAAGAGAAATAAAGTATAAATTATGGATATGTACCAGCTCAGAAGACTTCACCAGAGATGGTTGTAGTTACCCCTCCCAATTTTCTCCCAGGAATGCCTGAGGCACAACTCCTGCCTATTTTTCTAGGTTCCTATGGAAAGCTCAGATACGTTTTTGCTCTGTTTGCTGTAAAGTGTTCAAGAATAATGGAACAGTAGAAAGTAAAGTGACAAAACTGAGTATTGAGGCCATTTAAAATAATTTCCTTAGTGGACCGAGAATGACGTTTTACTGGTAACATCTAAAAGAAAGAACAAAAGACCCATTAAAAAAAAGAAGAGTTATTTTATAATTAGTTATAGTTGAAAGACAAGGTCGTCTTTGCAACAGAAAGAACAAGTACTTTTATATCTTTCTTAAGTAAAATACATTATTTTAAGATGTAAACCCAAAATTTCAATCCTGATTGTCATCGCAGTACAATGGGGACTAACAGACCTCTGGCAGATATAATACTCAATATTTACTAATAATGTCTTTAATTTTTACAAAATCAGAGGAAGTTGCTTCATCTGATAGGACTGAGGTTATTTCCATTTCCTCTAATACAGTCTTCCTGAGAGATTTTGGGCTCAATTTTAGTAGGCAGAAATCCCACCAGGCTCTGCATACTTGCAGCTTTTGAAAAGCTGGACCCATTTTTCAAATTCAAGATTTGATATGTTTTTTTCTGTGTATTGGATTCTCATCTTCTTTATTCTCTTGTCTGTTTAGACTACACGTTCTTTGGGTCTCAGAATGCCTCATAACATGTAATAATTACTGAACCTTAAATGATAAAGGTTCTTTTCTATTATTTTATTTTCTGGCCTTTTCTCTTTCTGAATGCTGGATATCTTAAGAAATTAAAATTAAATCATTACTAATTTTGAAATTTAGACATATCATGTTTGTTGGTTATTAAAGGTTCTTGAGGATTTCTCCTTTTCTTAATAATAAAATACAATGTTCCAAATATTTTCTAAGGCATAGTTATTACACTAGTCAGTATAATTTTTAAAGTATAACTATACACTTACGGGGGCATTTTTGCTTTAACATGGGAAACAAAATATCTGTGATACAAGAGGAATTATCCCACACTACATTGTTTCTGTCACAAGACAAAGTGACACATCTTTGTCTCTCACATGTCTCTCACATGTTTTTAGTGTTCTTTCTGTAGTCACAGTACATGTCACCTGCAGGCTGCACAACAATGCAGCTAATGGAGGTATCAACATGCAGAATGAGTATGGACTGACCGTGTTGTCTTTACAAGAACACTAAAAGGCTGAGAGACAGAATAATCAAGACAAAGGAACGCGAGAAGAAGAAACTGAGTTTTTATCCCTGAATTTGCTACTGAGTTTCAAGGAGCCTTGTTCATATTTCAGCTTCCTTGGATAAAAGATAGAAGAAACAGTAATTGACCAATACTGTATCATTGCAATACTATATGTAATGCAGTAGTATTTTGTGCTGAATTAGATAATGCATGTTAAAATATTTAAAAGAAGTTGGAGATGCAGAGACATTCAGATATACAAGGGGTCATTTTGGTCATCAAATTCAGTCCATGATGACATACAGCCATGTAACACACAGTCTGGAAGTCAGTATTTTATGTATTCCATAAATCAGTAAATATTCCCCCACATCTTGTGACAAGTAGCTATTATATACATATAAAACAGAAACAGAAACAAAAACTATAACGTACTTCAAGAAGAGAACAGGGATTCTGATATCTGCACAAGCTGAGATCATCCTAGGAATGTGCTCAGTCCTAGAGGGAAATGCAAAATCTGAGGGAAACTCCAGTTTCTTTTGATTTGTAATCTTAAACTTTGGTATGTGAGAAAATCACACAGTTAAGCAGATAAAAGATTTCCCATGAACCCGTGATGATTCCAACAGATATTATTCCAAGTTATATCCTCTACAGTCAGTCTCCAGGGTTAAAGAACAGGGTGTAATAGTAATTGTCTCATAAACAAATTATATCTAGATATTGAAAACCAGATCAATTATATGTGTCACTCCTGAAATTCTGATATTTATGAGGCTATTGAGATTTTAGGATGTTTCAAATGATAGCAGGTCCAGTGGTCTAGTTAAAATTTTTTACTGTTAGTTTAGACTTTTTTTCCTGAAGTTAATCCGGCTCTCCCTTATTGTCATTTAATGTCATTATTCCTTCTCCTTCACAACACCTTTTATGTACTCAGAGACCATCATCATGTTTCTAAACTTAATAATAAACCTATTTTCTTCAACCTTACCCATAGCTGTGTTTCCAGGATTTATTTTCACACTTGTTACTATTTCATGGGCTATCACCAATTGAATCAAACTAAGATTTGTAAAGTTGGAGATAGTATTTCAGCTGAGACATTACTAGCACTCAGAAGAGAAAATTGTGACTTCATTTTTTTTTGCAGGTAATAGTGCAGTTCTTATCTCATTAAGTTAAATGAGGTTTCAACACTAGTGCGATATTGTTGATTAATGTGTGCTGTGACTGGAACGCTGTTCACCACCCTTTTAGCAATTTCTGCAATGCTGATGCCTAGACAGGTTTTCCACGCCCTGTGGCTGTGCAGCCACTTACATCTTAATAAGGCCAAGTGCCGGGTCCTGCACT
>NW_010519085.1:393-3943 GCF_000687285.1 Phaethon lepturus | reverse complement strand
GCCGGGGCCTGTCACGCCTTCGAGCGGGAGTGGGTGGAGTGCGGGCACGGCCTGGGCCAGACTCGCGCCCGCCGCGAGTGCCAGCCCGAGTACGAGGACTTCATGGAGTGCATGCACCGCACCAAGCTGGTGAGCGCTGCCGCCGGGGTGGAGCAGGGGATTCTGGAGGGGCCAGGCCGAGCTGGGGGGGAGGACACTGGGGCACCAGAGCTGGGAACACCTGGGGCGCTGGGCCAAGCTGGGGAGAGAGTGCTGAGGGTTCAGGCCAAGGTCTTGAGAAGCCCGGGAGGGGGATTGGGGTGGGAAGTGCTGCCAGGGGTGTTCCTCGGGTGCCTTGCCTTGATGGTGCCTGGAGCCATTGGGCATCACCTCCTGGCTGGAAGCAGGCAGGCACCCGAGGGGTGGTGTGGGTTGTTGGGGCAGCAGAATTCTCTCTTCTGCAGTCCCTTCTTTCCTGCCTGGGTGGCTCTCCTCTCCAGCAGCAGCTACACTCTGTCCTCAGCTGCAGCAGTGATGAGAGAAAATACTGCCTGGTCAGCTGCGGGCTGAAAACCCGATTATCATTAGTAGTAGAATGTGCTGCAGCAGCCTGAAAGCCCCAAAGTCTTTGGCAGGAGGCTCAAACCCATGTGAGGAGCCCTGAGGGCAGGGTTGGTGTGGGTTCCATGTGGCCATGGCTTCTGGGGGGCTGCTGGGAGCTGTGCTAGGGACCACCTAAGTGCTTCCCTGACTGCTGCGACCCTGTTGTGTGCCTGCCCTGACCCTCTCGTGTGCGCTTTGCCAGGCTGCGCGGCTGAAAACCATCCTCGAGCAGAGGGACAAGATGATCAAGGAAGGGAAGTACACGCCGCCTGACTACCACGCAGGCAAAGAGGAGCCGCGGCCTTGATTCGCAGGGGCCATGGCTGTTGGTTACCTGTGGAGTTGTTGACGTGGAACTCCTCTGGGTAGAAAACCTGTGGCACAACTGGGTTACACTGTAGCGGTGGGGTAGGGTCTGCGTGAACCCCTGCCCCTGCTGAAGGGGAATGACACCAGCCTCGGGCATCACTTGGGCTAGTAAATGTTTCCTTCAGAACAGTGTTTGGCTCTGTCTTGTCTTTTTTTCTGAGTAAAGCATGGCTTGAGGGTCTCTCTCTCTAGCAGTGCTGCCACGGGAGCTTTTGAGACACCCTAAAACACCACAGTGGGGCTAGGGACATGTCCTTGTCAAACGCTTCTGGAGCCAGAGGCTGCTGGTGCTGCAGGCTATTGCAGTTCTCCCTTTGTGCTTGCAGCTCATCCCTCCCTTGACCTGTGGACAGGCCTCCCAGGCAGGAATCACTGCTGGAAACAAGAGGAATAATCTGAAAGAGTTAAAAGGAGAAAAAAAAAAAAACAAACCTATCCAAGCTTGTCTCTCAAAACTTCATCTTAATTTACAGCCAGCACAGGGCACTGGTATGTGCTAGGCTGTTCCCAGTCACTCTCCAGCTGGCAGTAACAGCGTATGAGGTGAAAACCTGGTTAAAGCAACTTGTTTCTTTCCTGCCCTTTCAGTGTCTTGGAGGCAGACCTCCTCGCTGGGGGCTTAGCTTCGAAATCCCGTGTGTCAGCGGGATCCACTGAGTGCCATGGTGGGTGCTGGGCCCAGCTGATGGTGGCTGGCAGGTGGCCGTGGCATGGCCAGGGTGGTTTGTCCTGCCACGCTGTGCCCTGGCAGCAGGACCTGTCAGCACAGCTGGTGCTTCTCCCTTCCCAAGGTGGATATTTCCCCGTTCCCTCCAAATCCAGCACGGTTTTGTAACAGCATTAAAGCAGGTGAGTACCTGGAGGTAGAGAGAGGACTCAGCTGTGGTTTAATCCATGTTTTTAATACCAGTGCTTGTGGGTTTAATGCTTAATCTTTGATGCAGGCGGAGTCTATGAGTTTCCCGATCCTCACAAATCCCCACGCTGGGATGATAAACACCAGTCCAAGCGCAGTGTAACCTCTGGCAGGCAGTGGTGGCTGGTGTCCCTTGCCGAGCTGCGGTAAGGGACTGCACGGGGCTGTGGCTCTTGCTTGCAGATGCAGGTCTCTAACTCCTGGCCCGCTAATGCCTTTGCCCGTGGATGGTCAGTACTTCGGATGCGCACCTCTGCGTTCGTCTCGATGAGAAGAGCTTTTCCTCTCTTGAGGCTCAAAGGCGACTGTGGCAGACCTCCCAGGTGGGGGAGAACAGCCGGTTCGGTGAGCAGTCTTTTTTTTTTCGTGTTTTGGGTAGATGAGGCCCGGCCTGGTGTTGGGGGGGGGGGGGGGTTTGAAATTAAAGTATCACCTAATGTGGACTGTGACAGGAGCGAAAACCCAAACGCTCTTGGCTGGGACCCCTCCCCTGCCCGCAGACAGGGAGCTGCTGCCGCTGCTTTGAGCTCGCAGGAGCCCGGACCCCGCGGTGGGCACACGGATCCCTCCTGGGGGTGGGAGGAGGCTCACAGAGCCCTGACTCTGGGCGCAGACCCTGGAAGAGCTGCACCCTCAGATGCAAGGAGCCACAGCTGGGTGCTATGTTTTTGGGGCGCTGTGCCCTGCCCCTGTGCCGTCCTGGGGAATTTCATTATTAGTGAATGAAATTCTCTCTGTCGGGAGAGTTTCATTATTCCCACATGGTTGAACAAAGTGCATGGGAAGAAACACTTCCCTGGTTTTCACCCTGGCTCCACACAGGCCGTGGTAGCGATGGTCTCGCAGGTGCCATCCCAGTGGGGTTTGGCCTTTTTGACATTTCTGCTGCTCCTCAACGAGCTCCTCTCCGGCAGCTCCCTCCCAACCGACCTTCCCGAGCGCTGCTGGGAAGTTTCTCCCTTCCCCCAGGCCCAGATGGATCAATTACTACAGCCCAGATGGGTTCCCTCCGCTCGGGCTGATTCATGGCTGCAGCCGTCCTGGTGTGTGGGACGGAGCCACGTTTCTCCCTGGCAGGAGCAGGCGCTGGGGGTGGGTGGCATCGGAGAGTTCCGAAATCTGGGTCTGGGTTCGCATGCTCTGAGCCGGAGGCATGTCCGAGACCCAGGGCTGACTCCTCCCCACGTCTGCCTTCGCATGGCGCTCCGCTGATCTGGCACGCTGCTGTTTATGTGTTACCTCTATTTTAGGTTATGCCAGAAATAATGTGCTTTTTAATTATTTTTTTAATCAGTTTTGATATTTTTCTCCTATTTCCTGCCCGTGGCCAGATTGCTGAGAGAATAATCGAACTGAGACCCCATCCTGGCATCGGCTGCGGAGACGGGGAGCTGCTCTCCCTGTGTGCAATGGGCTGATAATCCTCAGGGATTTTGTTTGGCGCTTTCAAATATGAAAACTGTTTGGTGGTGATTAGTTTCAACAGAGGAAAACTTGTGTAACGATGTTGACACTCGGGTGGATTACAGTGTTTTGGCTATAAAAGCAGGCGAGGGGAACACCAGAAAGACGGGAGAGCAGCGTGAAGAACGGGCAGAAACGTGAACGGTTTCAGGTGAAAACGCCCTGGGGGGCTCCCGGCACCAGGGCTGTGGGCTCTGCGGGGCAGGGGCTGCCGGAGCC
>NW_010519085.1:0-363 GCF_000687285.1 Phaethon lepturus | reverse complement strand
GGAACCCGCGGGAGCCATCAGCCACCAGCACTAATAAACGATTATTAAGTGACAGAGAGGAGTAAAACCACAGCTGGGGCTAGAAATCGAACTGCGCGGCGTCAGCCATTGGCCACAGAGCATTTATCTGGAGCGCAGAGCCATCCGTGGGGGCGTGGGGACCAACATCTTACCGGGCTGAGCCGGGCCAGTGCGGCCGGAAGCCCCTGTGCCCGGGGGCTGGTGGGCCAGGAGCTGTTTCCCCACTGAGTCCAACCCCGCTTCCGCTGGTATCAGCCTCTGGTTTCAACCAAGGATGGAAATTCGGGGAGCGGGGCCAGCCAGGAGCCCTCGTGCTGTCCCTGCACCCCCTCCATTGCAATC
>NW_010519084.1:0-2622 GCF_000687285.1 Phaethon lepturus | reverse complement strand
CCTTTCCAACCTAGTGTTTCTGTGATTCTTCACACTAGCTTGGGTTATTGTCTGCAGTGAAAATACTGGACAAATGCATTTTTCCCTGAAGTGATTATTCACAACTTGGAAAATATCACAGTGAGACAGTTCCTGGGGTGAAAATGAATAGAGTTACCACCTGGATATCTGCTTGCCATAAGGAAGGGTATTTGTAATTGCATTGGTTTGGTTAATGGAAAGAAAATGCAGTTGCTTGGGTAGCCTGAAAAGTTCCTAGAGCTCCATGTAGCACATGAGTACCATTTGTGATGACGTAAAGACTGCCCTCTTGTCTGTTCTAAGAAACCTTTGAACAATATTAATTTGCAGTATGCTTGTTCCTACATATATCCTACTTTTTTATATCTTTTTTTTTTTTTTTTTGGAGGAGATTTGTTGGTGTATTTTCTGTAGTCCTGTTTCAGTGGTGGGAGAACTAGTTGCCCTGATTTACTCTGAGTCACGCTGAGATTGTATAGGGACGGTGCATGTCTTTTTCTCATTTTCACACAGCACCTATTATGTAATATATTCTATAGTAGTGTATATTATGTAATATATTCCATAGCAGTGTGCCTTTCATGTATCAAAACGATTTGTAGTAACCGGTGGAAAATGCTGTGAACAGCATTGGGTTTTGGGGAGAATTTTTTGTAAGTAAGTTATCTAGGTATTTTTCCCTTCTCCTATAAATTTGTTCATGTCTTGGTATTTTAATTTTGTGTCACTGTTTTTCAGGAAACTGAAACGATTTTTTCCTGTGATCACTTAAGAGTTTTGCAGTTCCTTATTTTTAACATGATCCAGTTGCAGCTTTTGAAAATGAACTTGCAAAGGTCATGCTTAGATACATTTCTTACTAGATTTTGTTAGATTCCTAGATTGTTATCTGGCTGAGAGTGTTTGCTCTGTAGTCTGAGCAACTGTTGAAAAGAGAAGTGTCTGTCAGGGCTATAAAATTGCAAGCTTCTGATATGCCACATGAAAAGGTGAGGAGAGGGAAGTGCACAGCTAAAGAAATTAGTTATTTTCTGAACTTTTTCAGGACATGTTCCAGAAACAGCGTTTTTCTAATTTTGAAGGCAAAAACTAAACCCCAAACTGTTAAAAAATGCTAAGCTTAAATCTGGAACTGCTTCTGTTCAAACATGAGTTCATCAGACGTGCACTATTTTATGCAATATTTTTGCAAAAGTTATAGCAATTTTTTTTTAAAAAAAGAAACCTGCCTAGATAAATGCTAAGTTTAGCACCAGAAAATTTTTAAAGCTAATCGAATCTATGCCAATATACAGTTTTAAAGTGTTTTTATTTGTGCTTTGATACTTTGAAGCATTCATCTTAACTGAATAGGTAAATTTCTGTTAGGCTTTGTGAGAACTTCTACGGATGGAGGTTACATGCTTGGCTGAAGGAAGAGACCTGTTAACTTCTTGTGTGGAAGCTCTTGGAGAAAGAGGCTTCTGAGTGCTTAAGGCAAGGAGTTTGATCTGCTTTAGGTCAGTATTGCCTTAAAGCCTTGGTATTAGCAGTCTGCTGTATTTAATGAAGGGCACAACTAACTTTATTTTAAGAGGTTTTGGTGTGTTTATTGAAGTGACATTTGGATGGATATTTAGCTCTATTAATTAAACATGCTATTTTGTGTGGTTTTGTCTTCAAGATGATTGAGATTAGCACATAGTCAAGAAATTTATAATTCTGCAATTGATACACAGTTTACATAATTTTCAGTTCTATTTTGCATCTGGTTACATTTCTGCTTGAGTCATTGCTAATGTACTTCCATAGGCATCATCAGTCGGTACAGCATTAAGGGTGGGAGTCCTGGTGCCAGGTAAGATAATACTGTTCTGTTGCCAAGCAGGTCTTTTTTTCACTATGGGTGGTTTGAATGCAAGAGGTATGGAAGGTGTAAAGAAGTGGAATGAAATAACTCATTACTGCTTTTCACCTTAAAAGTATACAAGATCTGAATTGAAAACCTTCCTATAGAACAGTTTGACAACCTGTTGGTAAGTCTTCCAACAGTATATGCAATTTTTCAGAGAAGTGAGATTTTTTTTTTTCTGGGTAAACCTCAACAATTACTTTTTAATAACTGTTATATTTTTCTCTAACATATTCAAACAGATCTCTGTGTTAAGTGGCTACTACATGCAAGTTCTCTGCTGACAACAATACTTAAGTAATAATTCAGTATAGGTTAGTGCGGTGTATGTGTGTACTGTAAGTTTGTAAATGGTAGTGTGACGGATGCCCCGCTCCGTCTGAGTGACCAGCACTGTGGTTCGGGCATCACCGACGAGCAGGCCTGCCCAGTGCCAGCCCTGCCGTGCAAACCGTGAGAACCGTGCGAGGCCACATCTTCTCAGGGACCAAGGACTCCAGGCTGTGACTTAACGGGAGATAACAGCACCAGCCGGAGCGGGGACTAGACAAAACTAGAACTGCCACAGCTGCACAACTGCGCAGAGTCCATCACTTTACACCATAAATACCTGTCGCCGTGCCGAGCCCATCCAGCTCCCCTGTACGGCAGATGCACAGAGTGAAAATACTCTGTATTTTCACTGTTATATATATCTTATATATTATATA
>NW_010519083.1:0-276 GCF_000687285.1 Phaethon lepturus | reverse complement strand
TTTTCTTTTAAATCTCCGTCACGCTTGAGTAATAAACTCGAAGAAAACGGGAAAAAGCAGACAAAGGAAAACAGCTTTATCTTGTCCTCCTGCTCCCTCTCTCTTCACAGTAGAGTTGACTCACTCTGGTTTTCTCCCCACCCCTTCCCTCTTCTCTGCAGGGTTTCCAAATCCCCAAAGGCTGGAGCGTGATGTACAGCATCCGTGACACCCACGACACCGCCCCCGTCTTCAAGGACGTGGACATCTTCGACCCTGACCGCTTCGGGCAGGGTC
>NW_010519082.1:5354-15042 GCF_000687285.1 Phaethon lepturus | reverse complement strand
TTTTTTTTTTTGTGTAGTGTGGGGTATAAGGCTACAAAGTGGTTTTTAGCAGGGAAGAACTAACCTCAACATTACAGAACTGTACATTACTTACAGGTAAATGGGTATACA
Organism: Phaethon lepturus; assembly: GCF_000687285.1. Taxonomy (NCBI): domain Eukaryota; kingdom Metazoa; phylum Chordata; class Aves; order Phaethontiformes; family Phaethontidae; genus Phaethon; species Phaethon lepturus. Next base: position 14,931 of record NW_010519082.1, on the reverse strand, counting down.
TGTGATCTCCTTTCACTTAAGATCGTATGCTACCCATAATCAGGCTTGAAATATATTACTGTGAACAATGACACAATGTGATTTAGTTTTGTAATGCTGTGAGGGTTTAAAAACAACAACAACAAAAACCCCAAAACCCCCAACAACAAAAAACCCTCTAAAGACTCACTGGTTGTGCCTAGGTCAGTATGAGCTGTTGGAGAATGCCTTGGTCTAAAGGAAAAAAAACCACAAACAAGGTTTCAATGTCAAGAGGCAATTGAAAATACCAAACAGTGAATTGAGGGAAAATCAGGTAAAGCTGCTGGTCCAAGGATCTCTCAGTGGAGCTGTTTGAGTAACACTTTGGGAGGATAAAAAGGTATTTGAAGTAATGCATCTAAAAGTTGGATGGATTAGTTCTTAAAACTCTTGCTGAAAGTTGCAATCGTACCGAAGCTTGCATTTGGGGAACTGATTTTAAAAAAGAAAGAAAAAAACAAACCATGCCAAAAACCATCACCACCACCCCAAAAAAACCCCAAACCCGAGCAAACACACACAAAGAAAAACGTGTAAGGCTTTTTTCAGAAGATAAGTAGGCCATGTTGCTGTAGCTAGTGCCAAAATCATTTCAAGAAATTGTAACCTCTAGATTATTTGAGGAAGGGCATTTTCTATTGGGGATGGCTCAGTCAATAACCACTGCAGGTTTTAGGACAGATGGAATCTGACTAACAGCAAGAAAACCATTAGCTGTAAGTACAGCCGTTATAATTGAAAGTGAGGCCTCCAGGCATCGAAAAGGAAGCCAAGAATCCTATGGGACTTTCTCTTATAGCAGCGCAGTTTTAAATTTATGCATGCAAAGCCTTAATAGTTACAAATTACAGTGCTTCTAAAGATTTAACTGAGTAGACAAGATCAAACAAGTTTAAGACTTAAATTCTGTTCTTCGTGCCTTCTGTCTGATGATGTATTGCACTAGAATATACACTTGTTTTTGTCTTCATCTTTTCAGGTTTTCTAATTGAGTCTTAATTGGAGAAGAGGGTTATATCAATGGCAAGAAAACTTGGGGCGCAATTGGTATACCCATGTGGCCACTGAAATCAGGTTGACTTCAGGGGCAAATTAATACAGTCAGTTAGCAAAGAATGATTGGGACTTAAACATCTACCAGAAACAATCTGGAAAGTCAAACAGCTCCTGTCTTGAGTGGTGACATGTCTTTTCCCAGTGAAAGCCCCATCACGTCCACTGGGAGGAAGTTTTATGTCTCCACATGTTTCAGGTTGTCTTCATATTTGGTGTCATCCCACATACTGGCAGTGTAGGCTATGAGGTTAATCCAGAGGTATGTTAAGGGTTTAATACTTTTCTTGCATCTTAGCGTGAAATCTCATTGGTGCTTGAAAGGCACAGTTTTATTTTTTTAAAAGATAACTTTGCCATTTAATGACATATCACTCAGACTTCTAATAATCTGTGTGTGGAATTTAATGTACAGATGTCTCTTTTGAAATAAGACTTAAGAGTAATTTAGATTGAAATTTTTTTCTGTAAAGTACTTGCTTTCGTTTAAATTGCATAGGGAGGTTTCAGATGCTGGATTTTGATTCGTAATTATTGTTGGATCAATGACTGAATGAATTCCTGGGATGGAAGGTTGACACCAACTATGTTTCTAGAAGTTTTATTGTTTCTTCTTTCGCCTTATAGAATTAAACATAATGACATTTTGTCGTGTATGGAAGATAAGTGTAGAGATGTAATGGCCTCCCAAGCCTGACGATTAAAGACATAAATTCCATGTGTAGAAAATTGCTCATTCTTGTTGAAGGCTTCTTGGCTGCTCACTCTAACTCTTAACAAATCCACATGTATATCTGAAATACATTTTGACAACAACCCTCTGCAGAGAGATAATTTTATTAAGGAAAATACAAATACATGATACAAATCAAAGATGAGGCTTGATTTACTCACTTTCTAAATGCTTATGACTGATGATTGTATGTTTAGAGGCTAAACTGATGATGAAATGTTCTGCTATAGATATCTTAATATTCTGAAAAACATTTAGGTGCCATTAGAGGCAAGGACCTTTATAAGAGAGTATTTTAATTGGAGCCATGACTGTTGAAAAGCCTTACTTGCATCTTAACTGTTCTTTTAAATGTAAGATAAACTCTTTAAGTTAAACTCCCATTTTAAAGAGGCTTTTCTTTCTTCATGAGGCCTTGCCTGTAGATGGAAAGGCAATTGGAAATAATCCTGTCAGGTGGCTTGCCGCTTACGGAGACTCTAATTTAAGCTAGAACAACACTCTCTGTAGATATATTCAATACAGAGGAACACCATGTGCTAATGCTTATTGATACTACTTTGTAATTCTGCAGAAAAGTTTCAGACCTCTACTTGCTTGTAAAGCAAAGATGGGAACAATACCGTTGAACTTGCGTGGAGGTTTCTGATATGCAGTAACACAGAAAAAATTTATTATGCAGTTGTTCATTACTTCTGGGGTTAAGCTGCATTGTCACTTCTTTTGCTAATTAAGGGGAAAAAAAAATCCAACTCAATTAACTGAGCTGTAAAGAAACATCTACATGAGTTTTGTGATCTTAACTGCTTCCTGGGCTGTGGTAGGGATAGAAAAGTCAGAGCTGAAAAGTTTCTCCTGCTAGGGGTGAAAAGTGAAGTTATCTCACTTGTAAATTGATTAATGTAATAAGAATGAGATGTTTTTGAAACAGGGTTGAAGCAGATGCACCATTTCAATATTTTGTAGTATTAATTGTTTTCTTATAACCAATTCCAAATTACAAACAACTGAAGAGTCCAAGATATTTTAAGCAATTACCTCTGCAGATTCAACTCTTTATTCTGATGCTGACTTTAAAAGCATTCCCTGCTTATCAAAGCAAAATATTTATTTCCCTTCCATATGGTTCTTTGGCAGTATTCTTACTTAGATCATAAATTGGCTTCACTGCACATTCTAATTGCTTAATCTCATGAGGTGGGTATAGGTGTTGGACTTCATGTAAAGCGAGTGGAAACTGCAGAGTCTTTTTAGCAGAGGGACGCGTTGTTCTGGAGGCATTAATGTCAGGAAACCCTTACTGCTCCCTGCTGCTGGGAACAATAATAAAAAACTTTTCTAAATAAAGCTTCCCACCCCGTGTTCTGCTTGGCTGCATTTTCTGTTCCAAGGCTCATTTTCTGCCCTGCTCTGTCATACGCCCGCAGGGCTTGCGTTCCGAGTGAGCGTAACTGGCTGGAAACGGCGGTGCTTCCATGACATGTGCCAGGCTTTCTGGGGGGTACGTGAGAGAGGTGGCTTTTTAATTTGTTCTCCAGCTTAATTGCTGCCCCTTCCAGAGATGGACAGCAAACACTTTGGACAGGAACGTAGGAGTATTTTGCAGTTGCTTTGTGTTTAGACCGCTGCTACTTCAGCCTGCATACAACTGTATTAACGTGTTCCCTGAAAAGCAGAAATTGCACCTCCCTTCCTTTCCCCCAGGTAACATGGACAGTTCTGTGCAGAGGACGGCAATATTTCTCCAGTTAGCTAGAAGTGCCCTGAGGTAGTTTCGTCTGTATGCTGAGTTTTATGTGTATTTAACTGTTTTTTGTTAAATATTCAGGTGCAGAAGGCTGTTCCAGGCTATCCAGGTGGTGGTGTGAGGTAGCATCTGCCAGTGTGGGGCTGCTTTTGCGTGCTGGAGGAAGCACGTTCCTCTGCCTCTTGCTGAGCGGACAGATGGTATCTATAACCTTGATGTAAAGTACACAGCCCAGACTGTGGAGGGGTTTGCTTTTTGTGAACATGTGGGGCTTTTTGTCCTGTCCATCGCTTCAAACTATTTTCAGACATCAAGGAAAAAGAGAACAGAGGTTATTAAAAAATGCATCTTAAATGAACAAGGTGAGTGTGGAGAGGATAAGCTCAGCCCAACTGCTCGCTAGCCTGAAGCTCAGTGTTGCACGTGTGACAGAGTGATGGCTGGGCAATGAAATCAAGCTGATGTTTTTATGAATCTCTTCAGAGATTGCTGAGAGTTTTTGGAATAGACATTTCTTGGACAGTAGTGGCTGTAGACAGTCCATGAATAGATATAACAAGCTCTTTTTGGAGACTGTATGCCAGTAGCTGCATTTCCATGGGATTTCATCATAGAATATAGTGAGTTATGTATGAGAGATAAATATTTCTTGCTTCTCTCGGTTTGAGAGACATGTCTGCCTGCATTTAACAGTTCAGCGTTAAAAGACAAAAATGGCATCTACTCAGTGGCTGTTTTCAGTGCTCCTGTCCAGGCTTACACTTAGAATTGATGTTCTTAACATCGTTACTAGAAGTGTCTGTGTGTGTGTGTAATACCTTTGTAAGGACCAAAGAGGTTTTGGCAGTCACTGCCACGTGAGCAATGCATTCCAAGAGCTGGAATGGAAAGATGCTTCTTAGGATGGAGGTCTTTTCCACAAGTATGAGTGCATGCAGGCAGACACTTGAAGATTGCACGTGCTAGATCCCCATAAAAAAATGGGCATCTGCAACATTATACTCTCACTTAAGATAGTTTAAAAACTAAGTTACTTTCTTTAATGGGAGTAGGAGAAAATACAGGACAAAAGTAATGTGATTAGTTATGGTCTTTGTGAAATAGCGTGCTGTTTCAGTGAACGTTAATTGGTGGTTGTAGGTGTAATATCCAATTTGGTAAACTTATTAAATAGGTTCTTTTTAAGCAGTCAGTTTTATGTTGTGCTTTAATACAGAACTCATTCCTGTTATGCTTCCTTCCTCCCTAGCACGGTAGAACTCATTGAACTGTTTTGTGTCGGCATACCTGGGGAGAATTGCCATAACCCGGTAATTCTCCATTTACAAGTACACTGGGTTGGTCATAGAGGAATGGTTCCAGCAGCATCGCTGGCAATTCTCTACTTTGTTGCTATGGTATGCAGTGGGAATTGGGCACCTGCTGTCTTTATCTTTTTTCTTTCAAAATGGTGCCTGAAAATGCTTCTTATACAACTTAACATTGGATCTTGCAGCTAGTGATACATATGTTTACCTTGTATTAACTTACCTTCACGATGCCATTTTGTGTGGGAGATGGTATCCTTTCATGCATGATCTGCCAGGAGATCCATTAGTCTAAGTACCAGCCCAAATTTAGTTTGTATTTAGTCCTGATAGGAGTTTTAAGCTTTATGCTGTTTAGGTCTTCAACTGAAACTTCTTTTTCACTTTTGGTAATGGGAAATCACATCTTAAACTCTTCCAGCTTTTCTTCAGTCAAAATATATTTCTGGGGGTTTTTTTGGAGGTGAATACACAGCATGTGTCAGCAGTGGAATGGTGCCCAGTGAACTGAAGTTGTTGATGAAGCATTAAGAATCAGGAAACAGAAAACTTTCTATACATTCATCATAGCATGAAACCAGTGTTTAAAAACATGGAATACTCTCAAAGAATACTTTATTTCTGTGTCTTAAAGTGACCAAGAGTCCTGAGGCCTTAGCATGGGTTTGGTACCATTAAAACTCCTGGAATTTCTTGAAAGGCTGTGCATCCTGTCGTGGGTTTGGTTTAATTACGTTGATGAAAAGCTGTCTCCTCAGTTTCATATTAGGAGCACTGTAATAATACAAGACATGATGTACTGTATTTGAAAAAGAGCTCCTCGCTTATTAGAGACAAGACAAGCTGTGCATCTAGTAAGAATAACATGAGTAAAATATAAACTGACACTACAGATAGTGCCATTATAAATGCATTTATAAACTCCTGAGATACAGTTCCATCAAATTATATGGGCATGTCAGCTTTTATCGATACCTCTGTTTCGTTTCTCTTCTGTAGTAGAACAAACTGCCCTGCTATAAGTACTGGACTGGTACAACTATAAGCCAGTACAAGTGATGTTTAGTAATTAGAGGTACAGTTCTGCATTATTCAGCTACCACTGCTAGCACAGAGGAATTCAAAATTTGGATCTGACATGGAGTAAGAGGAGAATCTATCCTTACTAGAAACTGTTCATTATAATGCAGGTGATACGGCACGAAATACAGATTTCTGGTACTAGAAATTGGACAGGGCATTTTGGAAAATCGCTTCTACTAAGTATTGAGTTTTGGTTAAGAGCAAGAATAGGAAAGTGAAACAACTAATCTGGTTTTAATTGTAGCGCTTGCTGCAGAGTATGTGAGAAGTGCACTTGTTTTAGGTTATATACAACGAAACTTATGTCTTAAAAAATGCTTCAGGATTACATACATCTCTGGAACACTCAACTTTCCAGTAAGAGCATCCTCTGGCTTAGGAGCAAAGGCTTTTCCTAATACTTCCACTGAACCCAGCTGTGATGTGCCTTTTTTGTGGGGTTCCTTGATGACATTTTATACTAACTGCATTGGAAAGACACACTCATGCAGTTTTTAACTTTCCTGTGGAAGAGCTGGAGGTGGACCGAAGTGATGGCTTGTCTTAGTACAGCATACCATGGAGTGTCTCTTGCCTTGTAGGCTGTGTGATTCCACTATCAAAAAGTGGAGGAGAGCCAGACTTCAAACCTGCCAACTATGTGAATGACTTGCATTTTACTGGAGTGCAGTTTTGTTCCATCACCCATTTTATTTTCACTTAAAAGGATTTATCAGACATGCTTGTTAATGGGGTAGCAGTATTAGTCTGAAGGATTTCAGGCAGCAATTGTAAAGACTCTCAAATGCTTGAGGGGAAGTGTTACTACAGCTGTCAGTCCTCCTATAATTGAAAAAAAATGAAGCATCGCATAAATGTTGACCCTGTGCTATCTTTCAGACTGACTTGGTGGTCTGGGATGCAGGAGTCTCTCACAGACCCCATCCGATGTGCTTGAGGTAACAGTTGCCTTGCCAGGCAGGTGTGATCCAGGCTGGTTAGTCCGCAGCCTTCCTAGAACTTCCAGAGAGCACGAGCTGTCCGGGAGCTGGTGTGGCTGGGGGCTGACAGCCTCTTGTGAACAGGATGTACATCCAAAATAGTATCTCCTTCCACACAGACTACAGGACAGAGATGAATAAATGCTGATTCCTGTCGTTACAGGTCTGAGTCAGCTTTGAACTGGTGACTTCAGCTGCTTCTTTGGCATGACCAGTTTGGTTTTGTGGACTTGGAGAAGATGGAGCGTGCAAGAATTGCTGGGTTATCTTTATGTAGCTCCCTCTCTGAACTCCCCAATGGGCATGGTCCTCTTTGTAAGAGGTGCAAGTCTCCCCTTTCCCTGTCTGTATGCTTCAAGGAATTACTGTAGTAGCCAGAGACTTCTGAAAATGGGGGATGCTGCAGAGTGGGAATCTACCGCTGTTGAGATGCATTGCTGTATTTCTAAATGTAGGCAATAAAAACATCACAAGGTTTACTGGCCCCATCATTTCTGTGGTATTGAAGCAGAAGTGATATTGGCTAGCTGCTGTGCCATTGCAGTACCAGATTTTGCTGTCTTTTCTCACATATGTCCATGGGTTGGTGTTACATGTGTGTTTCAGCAGCAGGCAGGAGAGGTTCACTCCATAGTTTCCTTCCAAGTAAACTGCTAGATCAAAGCAAAACTGGGCTGATGCGTGTACAGAGGGAGAACGGTGCCGGTAAGGGGAGCAGTTCCTACCCTCAAGCTGAACCGTACCTTCTCTGGGACGAAGCTTGCGAGCCGGGTACTGGCTTTGTCATCGAGTGAGACTAGTGTGAGAAAGTAGTGGAAAGACTTCACCAGGATCCACTGGGGTCCTGTGTTCAGGTTTCAGAGCACTGCTGCTCACGATGGTATTGCAGCTCTTCTTTTAGTGCTGGTCTTTGGATGGTGCTAATTACTGCTGTCCACCTCCTGTTAAGTTCCTATAGGCTTTAGGGCGGAAGAGATGGATGCAGAGATGCTGTAACAACTACTGTCACCTTGTATTAAGAGATTCCCCTTGTGATACCTCTAATTGTTATTTGGGAGGTGAAGTAACGACAGTAGGCAAAGATGTGGTGCCCGGTCTGAAGGCTGTTTGTTAGATGCCAGTCCTTAAGTTTACTGAATTATTGCTAGGTCGAATGCTTTGTCTTCACTAAAATCAAACTTCACGTCGTTCTGAAGATGGGCCAGGTCAGGCACTTGGGTCACAACAGCCCCATGCAACACTACAGGCTTGGGGAGGAGCGGCTGGAGAGCTGCCCAGCAGAAAGGGACTGGAGGTGCTGGTTGACAGCCGGCTGAGTATGAGCCGGCAGTGTGCCTAGGTGGCCAAGAAGGCCAACAGCGTCCTGGCCTGTATCAGCAATAGTGTGGCCAGCAGGAGTAGGGAAGTGATCGTGCCCCTGTACTCGGCACTGGTGAGGCCGCACCTTGAATACTGTGTTCAGTTTTGGGCCCCTCACTACAAGAAGGATGTTGAGGTGCTTGAGCGTGTCCAGAGAAGGGCAACGAAGCTGGTGAGGGGTCTGGAGCACAAGTCTGATGAGGAGCAGCTGAGGGAACTGGAGGTGTTCAGTCTGGAGAAGAGGAGGCTGAGGGGAGACCTTATCGCTCTCTACAACGACATGAAAGGGGGTTGTGGTGAGGTGGGTGTTGGTCTCTTCTCCCAAGTAACCAGTGATAGGACGAGAGGAAATGGCCTCAAGTTGCACCGGGGGAGGTTTAGACTGGATATTAGGAACCATTTCTTTACCGAGAGAGTGGTCAAGCATTGGAACAGGCTGCCCAGGGAGGTGGTGGAGTCGCCATTGCTGGAGGTGTTAAAAAAGCTTCTGGACGTGGCACTCTGGGACATGGTTTAGTGGGCATGGTGATGTTGGCTTGATGGTTGGACTTGATGATCTTAAAGGTCTTTTCCAGCCTTAATGATTCTGTGATTCTGTTCTGTTAGATAAATAGTTGTTTTGGTTTGTGACATTGGAGCACTTGTAGCAGTCTTTCTGTTACTGTTCTTCTTTTCAAGGATAAACTTCTGTATGCTTTTTACTGTTTTCAATATGCAGATGACTTGATTTAATGAGCATACCTGTGTATGGTGAAGTAGTGAAAAAAAACCTTGATTGGCCTTGCAATAGGAAGGCTCAGTTTACACTGTTTTTTCTTTTGACGTCTTTGAGCTTACTTTTATTCTGACTTCACACATCACTTTCCAAGGATTGCTTGTTACTAGCAGCATCTTACCTGTTCCTATCCCGAATGTGCATCGTGTGTGACTTGCCAGATGTAACCTTCCGAAAAAAAGGTTTTTGTTCTGTAGAAAGTTGTTAGAGAACCTGTCCAGTACGGTGCTGAATTGAAGTGCTATATTCAAGGTGGCCATTAGACTTTCTGATGGCATTTGAAAAAGAACAAAAGGCCCCTTAGGATGTTACTATTCTCAAATAACCCATGAAAATAGTGGGTTTCCTACTGTGTGAGGTAGTTTTTTGTCTCGGTATTAAATCAAAATGCGATGCAGTAATTGTACTTCTGTAATTGATTTATTCTTTCTATTACTACTGTGATGGGCAGGCCCCAGAGGATGTGTTTGCAGTGGGTGCACATTCCTTCATTCTGTTATGCATAATAACAGCATCCTG